>NC_142082.1:56767124-56987124 GCF_054644295.1 Miniopterus natalensis | reverse complement strand
TGCAGGCAGAAAACATCTTGGCATAAATTTGGTTTCACTTTTATTTAGCTAGCAAAGCATTTCAGAAAGAAATGAGAAAAGTAGTCAATAACCTTTGTTCTCATTATAACATAATCCTTGAGACTTAATCCTTCAGAAACTTGAAGCTGTTAAGATGAAAGCATTGTAATTGTAATTGAAGTGTAAATGTAACCAAGACAGCACAGAACTTGTAATAACTGGGGGATTATAATGTTGAGCTTTGTTATGCAGGCAGAATGTACTAAGTGATTAAATGTTTAAGTTTCAAGTGGAATGCTATGTAAGATTTGTTGAATAGGAAAAGAGTAGCATTTCACATTTTTTAAAGCTTGACTGCTTATACATGAATCAGAAAGTGGAAATAAAACCAGAGAGAGAAGTAACACATACAATACATCACTGCATATGTAGAAGGGGGGAAAAACAGGAAAGATAGTCCATAGAAATCACAAAATCTTATATGTTCTACCCCCTTTATTGTCTTTTATACTTCCCTCTTCTCATGACAATTTCTCTGGCTTAATTCAGATTCTTGTTAATTTTTTTCCACATTGCTGCAATAATCTTTTATTTACTGTGCTTGACTCTGTTCTTAGTTTCTCTATTGTATCTTCCATAATAATGCTAAAATAATATTTCTAAAACAGAAATTATTTCATGGCATCTCTCTGAAGTTGGTGTGGCCTGGTTTCATTTGGTATCCCTTGCCTTCGGTTCAAATCTCTTGGTTAAACACACTGGTTCCTTACTACCGCACCTCTTCCTAATTCTAAGGTGTCTTTTCCTTCCTTGCATTCCAGTCACAAAAATTACTCTTCTTTCCCTTTGCTGTGCTGTTTGACATGTCCCTCCTCACTCAATCTATTGCTTAATATTACTTTATTGACCCTGTTTTCCTAGTTTCTATCATTTCTTTAAGACTCAATTCAAAAGGTACCTATTACCTATGGGCTTCTTGGGCCCTCTGTTCACTTGCATTTTATCTGGCCCCCCACCCACTCTACGCACCCACAGAACGTGGTATTTACATCTCTGAGACAGCAGTTACCCAACTACAGCCTCATTTTTGGTGCACTTGAGGGACTTATCACAAATTTTAAGCTCCTTGAGACAGAAACTTTACAACATAGCAGGTGAACAGTATGTATTTATTGTAGTTATGATTTTTGTAGAGAATAATAAAATTTTGGAAATAGTTCAGAACAGTGCAGTGTTTTTCAAACACATTTTAAAACCACTTGTCAAAAAAAACTGTCTTACATTTTAGGAGAGAGGATTCTGCGGCTGAGGTATGGATAGAGAAAAAGAGAGATCTGGCTGGCCTTTCCTTTTGTCTCCCCTCTCCCCACTGCCACTGCAAGTCTCCTGAGATATCTCCAGGGAAGGTATTACTAAGGCTCCTCAGTTTTAAAGCCATGTTTGTGGTAAAAATCCCAATAGGGTCTTATTTTGGATTAAAACTTGAAATAGAGGGCTAGATCTCTTCTTAAAAGAAGAGGGCACTGTGACTATGCCAAAACAGAAGATTCAGCAAGCGCTCATTAAACTGCAGGTCAGAGCAGATTCAAACCTGTTTTCTGAAGACAGACCTGACCCGTGTCATGAGTGTATCCCTGGAATTGAATCCCAGGCTTGATGTGCCTTCAGCTTGCACAAGAGAATGTTGACTTTTAATTTTTTCAGGTGATCTGTCATATTTATTTACATTTTATTGACATCACAGGACAGCTGATTTCCTGGGAACTGTTTTGCCTCTTGTGTTTCCTTTGTGGCTAACACAGTAAATTACAGTTGCCCAATACCTACTTACTAAGTGAACCAATTACCTGTTCTGAGATTTTTCTAAATTTTTCTAAAGAGCTACAGTTAGGTACAGATGCTTTGAAAAAATCTTTGAAAGATACTTAGTCCATCTATTTTTTTCAGTTATTTAAAATCTATGCCTCTATTAAACTACATATAGGATTGTTTAGCCAGACCCTCAGTACATAGTGAAGATACCTTGAAAAAGCACCTCTGTGAAACTCTTAGTGGTGTCTATCATAAAGATATTGTTCAAGGCATATTTCATTATATTTTACAGTGTCCTTTTTATGATAACCCTTGGGAGAAATTTCTTTCAGGTTTTAGTAGCAGGAATAATTACACTTCTCCTGAGTAAATTGGTTTACTTTTATCATGGGCACTGTAAACTATGAAATTGATCAGATTTCTTTTTTTATTTGGCCTCTAGAAAACTTAGAGTACAACTGAAATGTATCTGGTAAGAAGGCTATGGCCTTTTATAGTTTGGTGGTGGTTTTTCAGAGAGCTCTGATAATAGTTTTATTCAACATCACTACAGCAGATTTTCTTTTATTTTTATATATAATTTAGAGTAGATTTTTATAATTTTGTATCTTTGTGAGTCATACTAAATCTTTTAGGAACAAGCAATGCTGTTTGAAAAAGTGCTAGCAGTAATCTCAACATTAGGAGCTACAATCAGATATTACTGGATCTCACATTTGTCCGTGTTATGTTCTCATTTTTATTTTTGGAATACTGGAATTCTCTTGGTTCTTTTTACTTTTTCTATCAAGTCTTCTTTAAATGATAACATGCTTAATCTTCTTTTACATCTGGAAATTATTTTTGTTCCATCATGTTTTATTCACTAAAGAAACAATATCAATGCACACAGTTACCACTGCTGGAGCACCTTAGCTAGCTCCAGGTTTTCTGAGAATAAGTAATGAGAGATATCAAAACTTTTTGGCTTTTTTACCTTTTGTACAATACCTTTATTTTAAGTTTATTCAATTATTCATTCTACACAGATTTATAGAACTCCTAATATATGATCCTGGATAATTGTAATGAGGAGAAAAAAATGGATTAGCATCAAAAACCTTACCACACATGTGATAGCTCTAAAACATGCAATACCTAAAAAATGACTGTCATCAATTCTGTAAAGAATTGTTCTTCAAATGGACTTAGAATATTAGGTAAGCATATAAATTAGAAAATGGGAAATGTAAAGATATGTATTCTGACCAGGGGAACTGTATAAACAAAGGCAAAATAGCAGAAAACATAGTATAAAGTGCTATATTTGGTATGTCAACTTGACTGAGAATGAGCGCAAAAAATTGTGGGAAATAACATTGAAAGGGTAATTTAGACCATATAATAGAATAAATTTATTCTTAATATTTGACAGTCTTTCCATTAGATGGGAATATATGTACGTATACATCCTTTACATATAGATGGAAACATTTATTATAAGGAAAGGTTTTGACACCAAATTTAAGTTGTGACTATATAAGACATAGTCATCTTTATTAATAGCATAAATAAAGATTAAATTCTACTATATACTTTTGCCACTGCATATTTTAAAGTATTTTTTCTAACTATAAAAAACTTATAGTTTTGTTTTATTCTAAATAGACAGAATTTTCTTACTTTTTATTTTCTGAAGTTGACATAAACAGGTTTTCTAATATTTATTTCCTCTCTCCCTAAGTTCTATTATTGCTGTCCCTCATCTTATTGGTAATATATCAATATATAGCTATTCATTCAAAATTCCATTAGAAATTTATTTTTTCTACATCATTTTAAAAGTTAGCTGACAATTAATAGTAACATCAGGTCAATATAAGCAAATTCCTCCAATTATCATGTTTTAGTTATTATGTTTAAAATATGGATATTAAACTTTAATATTGTATTAATGTTCAAATAACTTTAACATAAGCTTTAATGTTGTTTGCTTCATTAACAGCTACTACCAAAGCAACACATTATACAGTATAATAGTTAACTCAAAGAAACCTCTCTGCTATGAAAGTCTACTGAGCTAAAACTTATTCTCACACCACCTTGCACACTGTGACCAGGGTCCTTCAGAGGAACTTCCCAGTCACTGCTTTAAGCCTTATGGTTGGAAGGCTAATCTTTTGCAGACCATCACAGAATCTCTAATTTCATTTTAAATAAGCAGAGGTAATGGAATTTATTTAACTGTTCATTTAAAAGATTATTAGTTAGAAAGATGAATTCTTAGGAAACTCATACTGTCAAAAAAATGGAAAATTGAAAGGTGATCCAGAGGATTTGTCATATCCTCTAGTTTACATTATGAACTGTAAAGTTTTAGTCTAAAGTCATAGAATTATAAAATTATAATTTCTTAAATATTCCTTGGCAAGTAAAGTTTTTAAAGTTTCCAATTTATGCATGATTCTATTTTTGTCAGGAGCAAGATTAAAACATGCATCTTAACTTCTAAGGCAGTGTCTTTTTGTTGCATCATGTACCGGACTGAATAGTGTTCCCAAAACTTCATGTCCACTCCGAACCTCATAATATAAGCTTATTTGGAAATAGAGTCCTTGCAGATGTAATCAGTTAAGGTAAGTCCTTACTGGGTAAAATGGGCCCTAATCCAATGACTGGTGTGCTTATAAGAGATACAGACATACCATGAGAAGACCATGAAGACAGAGAAGACACAGAGGGCAGAGGCCATGTGTAGATGGAGGGATCAGAGATAAAAGTCATTCTGCTACAAGCAAAGCATGCCAAGGATTGCCAGGATACCCCAGAAGTTGGAAAAGGCAAGGAAGGGCTTTTCCCTAGAACTTTCAGGGAGAATCTGGCCCTCCTCACATCTTGATTTCATACCTTAATCCTCTAGAACTGTAAGAGAATAAATTTCTCTTGTTTTAAGCTACCCAGTTTTTGGTACTTTGTTTTGGCAGCACTAGGAAAATAATTCATAACATAAAATAAATTTAAAAATAGCTCTATTAAAACTATCACATAAACCTAAGAAAGAATGGAAATTATTTCCAATATTTTAAATGATAATTTCTAGGGCCTTTGTTTTATAGAATGATGCCTTTAAGAAAAGTTAGGTTTCTCACGACCCAAAGGGGTGTCAGGGACAGGAAAAAGTGCTCTACTCTCAAGATAAGATGCTCTTTAATATATATATATATATTACTGCCTCTAGAATTTGAACTTTCTAAAAATGCAGGGTGCTCCCATTTATCAAGAGTTTTATGTAACAGATACCTTCAAGTTGCTACACCAACATATTGCTGTCGAGACTCTAACCCTTTCAGGTTAAAACCAATTTTCCTGAGCTTTTGATTATTTGCCTTGCCTGAAATTTTAATCCCTGTCTCAAAATTGCTTCCTGAACTTTTGAACACTACCTTAGAGTTCAAAGGGAACAGAGACTTATTAAGAGATAGTCATACCATGTTATTTTACATATGAGAATGCTGAGGCTCAGAGGGGCTCAAACATAGTCATGATGCTAGTCAGGTTATGTATAGGAATAGGTTGGGTATAGGAATACAGTCTCCTGTCCAGTTACACTAGCTGGCCTATCTATTCTTTTGTTAATTTCCCCTACTGGTTCTCTGCCCACCTAGTTTGGACTTACTGTCTTTGATTTCTGCAACATGTATGCACCCTGATCCTTGAGTGCTCGCCCGACCTCTCTCTACCTCTTCCTTGGTATATCTGGGTTCCATAATGTGGCTTCGTGATTATGGAGAGTCAACAGATTATAATTGGCTTGGAAAATTGGCCAGGATTTAGATCCCAACCCTGCTACCCATTGGCTGTGTCATTAGGAAGTTGGGTTCCTTATCTGTAAAAGGGAATAAAAGTAGTATCCACCATGAAGCATTGTTGTGATGAGTAAGTGTGAAGATTTAATTAAATTTACTGTTTGTAGGGAAGTATCTGACACATAGCAAGTGTTAGATTAGCATTGGTCATTGCTATTTGCACCTGAGCCTACCCTTCACTTCAGCCTCCCTTCTATTGCTGGCTTTATTATCTACATTAATTTTTTTTTAATCTTTCTTATTTTCTTGACTGATTTTAATACAAAGCAAAATTTTATTGAGTGTTTTTCTATGCCTAGTATGCTCTTAATACTAGAAATACAGAGACAAAACAAGAAAGGTTCTGTCCCCTAAGGAAGTCACTTTCTTTTTTTCTTTTTTTAAATATATCTTTATTGATTTCAGAGAGAAGAAGGGAGAGGGAGAGAGAGAGAGAGAAACATCAATGATGAGAGAGTCATTGATCGACTGCCTCCTGCAGGCGTCTGACTGGGGATTGAGCCCTCCATGACCAGGAATCAAACTGCAGTCTCCTGGATGCTAGGTCTATGCTCCACTGCAGAGCCACGCCCAGCTGCACAAGAAAATCACTTTCTAATGAAGAGGACAATATGATGTTATAGGAAAAATACAAACATTTTATGACAAGAGGGAAAAAAAAAATGGAAGATTTAAATGGAGTCCAAAGTATGAGAATGCAAGTGGAATAAAGGAAGCCAAGGAGGAGTTTTAGTTAGGATATAGATACCTTTTCTCTCTGACATAGCAATTCCCAAAACAAAGGGGTCCCAGCATCAACCCTGCTTCTCTTGATCCTGATGCAGGGGTAGGACAAGCATTCGCTGTGTCCTGGTCACCATAGCCAGTGGCAAACCTCCCCACCACTCACTCCGGCCAGGCTCCTTAGGACCTCTTCTCTGCTAGGCCCGACCTTGGCCAGACCTTGGCCTGCTGAGTCCTGTTCTAGCCAACAATCCCTCTAAGCCTGCTGATGGAGGACCCCCCTCACCCCAACACCTGGTCTAGTTCCTCATCACCCGTGGTGATGTCCAAGTCCCTGGCCCTCCGACCTCACTCTGCTGAGTTTCCACACTTTCCTTACGGCCCCAGCGTCTCATCCACAGCTCCACCTGCCACACGGACTTTGTTGTCACAGGAGGGCAGAGCCAGCCAGGGTCCGAGAAGGGTGGGGTGGGGGGTTTTAGAAAATCACAGTGTCTCAGGCAGGAGTGTCTTAACAACATGCAAAAAATAAAAAAAAATAAAAATGTTTCTCATAAAATCATGGATTTTGAGGGTGGTAAGAAAAATGTTGATGTTATCTGTTTCAATTGTCATATTACCCAGCAGGGTTATAAATGGGAATTTCTGCAACCTCTCATGATCTTAAATTGGAAGCGATCTTAGAAGTCAGTTAAGGTTTCCTTCATATAGTCTCTCTGAGTAATGCTCACCAGTGGTTATTTTCTGAGGAGAACCCAGCACTCTATAAGATAGCTCTGTCAGAAGATGGTCCATTCTGAAGCAACATCTGTCTACTTGTAATTTTCTTACATTAATCTCAGGGCAAATGTATTTTTATTCTACTCATCATCTTTCTAAATATTGAAGAGTAATGTGCTTTCTCCCATATGTTATGCCTTTTAAAGACTAAATAACCATCATTCTTTAATCGCTCTAAAGGGTCTTCATCTTCAAACCTAAAAAAAGATGATAGAGTAGAAGATACAATTTTCACTGAATTCCCCCTAAATACCTGAATTTTCCCTCTTATTCCTTCAGAAATTAAGACAAATAAAGCAAAAATAAACAAGCATTTTCACAGACTCTATACTGTATATTTACATACAGCTTTTTGTCTTTCCCAGGGACATTTTCCAAATAAAGGCTGGGGGAAAAAATAGAGCAAGCAATGTATAAAAACCTTACTTCTGTCATATATATGTATATATATATATGTAATTATTATTATTCAGATAATACAACAGGAAAAATGTGTTCAAAGAGTTATCAATGTGCACAATGTAACAGTACTTGTCAATTCTGTCATGAGTGATTTAGAAAATGACTATGGAGTATAATTTCTTTAATTATTTAAATTATATATTATTCCCTTTCTTAATAATAGCAGTACACAGTAAGGACCACATGTGTTTTGGTCCACTGCAGAAAAGCTATTTAGATCCAAATCTGCCTGAATAAAGTGACTAACTGCCAATTCTTTATTAACACTTTACCATCTATTAAGTGTGGCTACTTAATTGGTAGCAATTCTTTTGTTGTTTTTTTTTAATCTTACATGATGTCTTTTCCACTGATTTTTAGAGAGAGTGGAAGGGAGGGAGGGAGGGAGGGAGGGAGGGAGAGAGAGAGAGAGAGAGAGAGAGAGACATTGATTGCTTACTTCCTGTAAGAGCCCCAACTGGGGTGGAGGATCCAACCTACAAATGAGGTACTTGCCCTTGATGGGAGATCGAACCCACAACCCTTCAGTCTGCAGGCTGATACTCTAACTACTGAACCAAACCAGTCAGGGCAGTAGTAACTCTTTTTATAAAACATATTAGAGTGTCAATTAAAAAAAAACAAAACAAAACGCATTTTCTAGCAATTTAAAAACTTGTTCAGTATCAAATAATCTATGATGGTCATCTTTCAAGGTTTTCATATGGGATGAAAGAGAATTTTATTTTAAGGACCTTAAAAATATATCAACCTAGCCTGGCTGGTGTGGCTCAGTGGTTGAGCATTGACATATGATCCAGGAGATGGCAGTTCAATTCCTGGTCAGGGCACATGCCCCGGTTGAGGGCTCCATCCCCAGTGCGAGGCAGGCAGGAGGCAGCCCATTGATGATTCTCTCTCATCATTGATGTTTGTATCTCTCTCTCCCTTTCCCTTCCTCTCTCTGAAACCAATAAAAACATATTTTATAAATATATATATACATATATGTATATATATATATATGTAAAATCAGCCTATGACTTTTTTTCCTGAAAAAATGTTGCTAAAAAGGTAAGAGGACTTAGAAATTATAGTGGAAATGAGTTTTTAGTAAAAAGGATTGGAAAAACATCCCAGTTTGAATACTTTCTAGTCATGACTTCCTAGGCAAAGTCATTTAATTATTCTAAGATATAATTTCCTCACTTTGAAAATGGGGTCTATAGCCTATAAGACCTTTTTCTAATTTGCTTTCAAGCACAATTGAGACTAGAAAAAAAAAATGATTCCTAAACTTTACAGTGTTATGCAAAGCATATCAATTATTTTCAGGGAATTGATTAACCTTGTAAATAATTTGTTTTGCTTCTGATACTGGAAACATATCATACAAAAGTTTTAATAAATGGTACCTATTACCTACTAATGTAAAAGGAAGCATGTAGAAGTTATTTATAAACTTCACTATAAAGAAAAATAGCTCAGTCAGCTAAACATTTTTACTTAATTTTGTTGTTGTTTAACAGAAAAGTAATTAACCATTCTCAAACATCTTCATTGCTTTGTAAATTATGTAACACTACACGTTCATAAATTATTAGCCAGAGTGGTGGTATCAGTTTTTATAATTATTAATATTATTAATATTAATTGATAATATTAATATTATTAATATCAACTTCTTGGTAGAACATAAACCTACCTCTCCCCCTTCCTTCATAAATTGCTCTGCACCACTATTGGCCAAGTTGCTTTTAGGTGTCTTATAGAAATCACTGAGAATGGCAGCAGCTGGAAAATTTAGAAGAAAAGTGAAAAGCTCTGCAGAATCTCTATGAAAGCCACATATTTGTGCCAGCCCAGAGGAGAAACAGTATCACTGCCAATTAAATTATGAGGCCATAGCATACTGTGCATTCAAAGCCATTTCTCTTCATTGCTGCAAAGTGTCCAGGACAACAGATCACATAAACTTTTTCTTAAAGGAATTGCAATGCTTGATAAAAGCATAAAAATAACGACCCTCTGCAACTTTGCTAGATAAAGATAACTTTAATGCAAGATTATATTTCTGTCTTCCTTGCTAGGACATCTTGCAGAAAATTGACTGCAAGAATTTACTTAGATGTATTAAATTGTACATTTTATCAGGTTGTGCTCATGGTGTACTTATTAAAAATGGAAAGAAAATGTATCTCTTAACAGAAAACAATTTTTTTCAAGATAAAAGAGGGTTGCTTTGTCAACCTGTGTTTATATAGTCTTTTGTTCTTATGCTTGTAAGCATAAGTGATTCATCAGGAAATTGTTATTTGTATAATCTAAAATAGCCAGATAGTTGGAATAAAAAGTATGTATAGAAAAAAAGAGTATGGAAGTTGCTTACATAGTCTCAGTGATTATTTTGCAGTAAAACAACAAAAGAACAAAAAATAAATAAAAAAAACCCCAGCATTACTGTTTTTCAACAAAAGGTACACTATAATTTTACAATCTTAAGGTCTAAATGGTCTCTACATTAGCATGTAAATTTTTAGTTATAATCTTGCATCATTTATTGCTTAATGTAAGTATTTAGACTATTTCCCTTCTGGGGTAGACTAATCTACTAGTTGCTTATAACCAACATTAAAAAACCTCAGCACAATGTATTATTTTATATTTAACCTGTTTTAAATGTTTTACACAGCAAACAATTGTAAACACTGTCAAAAAATCAAGTAAATCAGCCAGTCATAGCTCAGAGGTTGAGCATCGACTTATGATCTGGGAGATCACAGTTAGATTCCTGGTCAGGGCACATGCCCAGATTGTGGGCTTAATCCCCCATAAGGGTTGTGCAGGAAGCAATCGATCAATGACTCTTATCATTGTGTTTCTATCTCTCCCTCTCACTCTCCCTTCTTCTCACTCTCCCTTCTTCTCTCTGACATCAATTAAAAAAAAAGTCAACCAAAAATGAGAAAGAAGCTATAAAAATTCTTCCCAAGAAAACCATAAAATGAAAATTAATGAAAATGTATACTTTACTATGTGTAAGATAACTGGAATGAAGAGAGATTATCCCCTAAACAGTTATACAAATATATACTAATTTTTCCTTTAGTTTGTCAAATAATCATTTAATGCACTTCATTAATTTATCTCTCAGAAAGAGAATCACTAGCTATTTTGCAACATATACTGTTACATACAATACATTAAATATGAAATCTGGTGCCAAACATAATTCCATGGAATGTTATATTTTATAAATAAGATATGGACTACTGTGAAAATACTGAAGTTCATACCTCACAGTAGCTATACACACTGCCATTTCAGAGAGTCTCAGTATGGAAATGGCTACTCATTATTTCTAAAAATACTCTTATTACACATTTTTTACATATAATAAAGCTATTAAGTTACTGAGGGTTTTTGTTTGTTTGTTTGTTTCCTGCTTATTGGCTTAAAAATATACCCATTGATTGTCTCACAGTTCTGAAGTCAGAATTCCAAGAAAAGTGTGGCTCAGCTGATTTTCTGCTTTAGGTTTCATGAGGCCAAAATTAAAATATTGACAAACCTCCTTCATTTTTGGAGTCTTTGAGAGTAAATCTATTTTTAAGTTTTTAGATAGGACAATTCAGTTCTTTCTGGTTGTGGGACTGATGTCCCCATTTTCTTGCTGGCTGCTGATTTTAAAGATTATTCTCAGCTTCCTGTATTGCTTAGCTTGTCCCCTTCCTTCATCTTTAAATACAGAAAAGGGAGTTTGAACCTTCAGCTTATATCTCTCCGACCTCCCCTTCTGCCTCATCTCTCCTATGTTATTCTGCCACCTCTCTCTCATTGACTCTTCTGGCTTCCTCTTCTGCACTGAGTGCTCATGTCATTGCACTTGAATAATCCTAGATAATCACTATGTCTCAAAGTTGATTAATTAGTCACTTCAATTTCACCTGCAAAGTCCCTTTGCAGAGATATCTAGATTAGTGTTGGAGCGAATAAGCAGGGAATTTTAATAGAGAGGATGCTTTAGA
This sequence comes from Miniopterus natalensis, assembly GCF_054644295.1. Classification (NCBI taxonomy): domain Eukaryota; kingdom Metazoa; phylum Chordata; class Mammalia; order Chiroptera; family Miniopteridae; genus Miniopterus; species Miniopterus natalensis. The sequence continues at coordinate 56,975,495 of NC_142082.1, read as the reverse complement.
ACTCTGCTTACCAAAGTTATGTCTGACTTTCAAGTCTATCAATTTTTCATGTTCGTTATTCAAAAAATTAGTGGGTGAAGCTGGTGGATGAAACATAAGCGATACTAAGTTTGTCATTCAACTAAAATGTACTGTACATGTAAATATGCTAAGAATTTATATATAACACATAGACACAAACAGCGGTGTGGTGATAGCCAGAGGGAAAGGAGGGTTGGGGGTAGGTAGAGCTGGGCAAAGGGAGTAAAAATAGGGAAGGAAAGAGACTTTGTTTGGGGTGATGGCTATACCATGCAGTGCACAGGTGATGTTCTGTTGAGTTGTACACTTGAAACCTGTGTGGATTTGTGAACCATCACCCCAATAAATTCAATAAAAAATACTAAGCATTCAGGTAAATACACTAAACACACTAACATACTAAATACACTAAATATTTAGTAAATACACTAAACACATACTGAGGTAAGGCATTGCCTTATCCTCAAGGAATTCTAAATATTTTTGGGACTTCTTATAAACTGAGGAAATGAGACGGCAATGTGGTTATTTGATTAATAGAATACTAATATTATCTAATTAAATTTAAATCCCTCAAAAGTAATACTCCATTGATAATTAATTTACATAGAATTAAACAATGAAAAGCTATTTTAAAGATTGTTTACAAATAGCATTTGGTTCTCTGGAGGACCATTGGTCCTTTTCTTTAGTCAGTCACTCAACTCCTTAGCTAAGCTCACCCTTGGTTCAAATTAGAAATACAACAAAGTGGCTCTAAAATACTAGGGAAGCAGCTCCGGCCTATTCCCACTGTCCTCTGGTGATGAGACCTAAAATGTTGGTCCCCTCACATGTGAGTCACATCAAATGAAGCCGTAAGTTAGCTCTAGGCATGTCCTTGACATTGACAGACTTTCCTTTCTGCAATGGAATGAGGAATTGAGTTTTGTTACCTTCTTGAAAAATTGTATAAAGCTTCTTCAAGATCTTTTCATCCAGTAACCCAGAGACCTTTCAGACTGTTGTGGTAATCTTATTAAACTTAGTGAGGGACAGTGGTGAGTTAGTAGGGGTGGGGAGGGAGCATGTCACTACAGAAACCCTTCCTACTAAGTGCCTCGGTTTTGCCTGAGGAAGAAGGGAATGGTTGGCTCTGAGAGAGCATTCACACCTGAGACCCTCTCCTTCCTCAGCGGATGACTACTTGAGCTTCAACAGGTTTGGGCCAGTGTGATGAGTTTGCCACCACTGAAAACATGTCTGTACCATCCTGGCAGAGGCCACAGCAGCCCAGCAAGCCACCATGGTTGTCCTCTGGGTTTACAATGATGGTGTGAGAACAGTAGATGATAAGATTATTAACCAGACTTAGTTGTCTAGGATTGTCCATGGCACTTCCACTGGTTATGGAGCCCAATTAAACTGCCTATGAGGCCAGATCCATCAAACTGCAACAAAATTAGAGTCATGACTGGCAAGTTCCTTGGCACTGAAGAAGTAGTCATCGGTAAATCAGCAAAGACTGCTGATTATTCATTCATTATTTTGGATTCAGCATACTGGCTAGGAGCTAATTTTACTAGTGGACATGGATGTTACACTGAAGGCTGGAGATAGTCACACCCTAGTACAAATGAGTTAAAGATGCCAGAAATTAATTGGCATGTTCTTAAGGAAGAGAACAAAAGTCAGGGAGGTGGAAATAGTAGAATGGATTACTTGGAAAGAATTGAAACTCCGTTCATTATATGCTCCTTGGAAGGCCCAAAGAATGTTGTTGAAGAGGGCACCACATAACTTTAGGAAGGTCACATTTAGGAGTGGGAGATGCTTCCATCTCCCTGGGCTCTAATATCACTGGAAACACTGGCATTTCAGAATGAAGGAACCTAGATGGCACCAGTTAATCATCAGAGACAAGACAGATACAATTAAAAAATAAATAAAAGGCAGAGCAAGAAGGCATATAGATTGCCTAGATCCATAGGAATCTATGGAATTGATCTTCAAGTATCTTGAGGTGAGATGGATGAGCTTTTACTCAGGATATTGCTTTGTTTGAATGATAACAAAAGCTGATATTAGCCACTCAATGGCAAATTATAGTCCTTCATTCAATTTCTAGATCAAAGTAGCTCACAGACTCAGAATCTACTAATTTAAGGAGGAAATGAGATCTTTTGAGAAGTATAGTACCACAAGTATATAAAATAAATTTTCCTCTGATCCTTCCCCAAAGAAATCTGCAGCCTTTGCTTGGGTAGATGTGAACTGAAAAGAGGGAACTTGACATTTCTGATAAGGGTTTGTGATACCATAATGGTTTTCTGGTTAGTGGAACCTATGGGAGCTGTACAATAAATGAAGTTTTGCCTCAGTGTGGGTAGAATAGTTCCATAGCCCTTCTCTGTGATTATCTTCTTAGATATAAATGTGTAATTAAGAGATACAAACAGCTGGCAAAGCTTTCTCATTGATTTCCTGATATATTAGAACAATGGTTCTCAACTTTTTGTGTGTTTCAGGATCTCCTGGAAGCAGAGCTGGCTGCATAACTTGTGAGGCACAAAGCAAAGTGAAGATGCAGAGCTCCCTGCTCAAAGGGCATGAAAACAAAGGCTAGTAAAGGTACATACAAAGCTTTTTCTTTTCTTTAAGAGTTTATCTTTTGATCTTCTATGGTGCTTTTTATTTGTTACTTAACATCATCTAAATAAAAACAATTAAAATTTTAAACTACTAGCATACATTTTGTTGTTCATCTTTATGCTGTGCCATGCTAGTTTTAAATGCCGGTAGCAAGAATTGAAGTCAGGTGCAGAATCATCAAAATTATAAATTTTTTATTTTGTGGTGGCTCATCTCTAAAGGGAATCTAGAGTTGGTCAGAAGAAATAAATAGAAGCCAGACTCAGGAAGGTTGGAAGGAGGAAGAGTGTGTCTCCACAAGCATGAAACCAGCTTGGGTGGTGCCCTCAGGCATGTAACCTATACTATGGACATGAGCTATCTTCTGTCCCAGCCATCTCAGTGTTTCTGCAATAGGCCCACAAAGAGATGAATATAATAGTAAGGCTGAAAGCTATGCATGGGCCTGAGAATGTGAGCACCCCCATCAACAAAGCTGACTTAGCTATATCACTGTTAATTCCTAATAGGACACAATTCTTTGGGGAAGACATGGTCTCCTTCTCTATTGCAGGAGGCAGAAATCCATCTTATTTTGGATAGATAAATTTTCTGGATATAAGCTTAACTTCTTAGCCCCTTAACACCATCCAATGGCCTATGACAAATCCTGATCCACTGATACAGTATGACTGACAACATTTCCTTGGAAAATGTAACCTAGTTTATGGCAAAGGCAATATAACACTGTGCTTACGAATTAGAGATTCATTTGTCTTACCATATACTTCATCACCTATAAACATCTGGCCTGAAGAATGGTGGAACAGCATGTTGGGGGCTTGGACAAAGCACCAGCTTTGGGCACAGCATCACATATGATTGGAATACAGTCTTCCAAGAGACAGTATATGCATTGAAGTAATTCTGATATTTAATTCTGCATCTTCAGATGTGAGAACAGGTTAAGGAAACAAGTTGTAGATTTAGGATTATCCTCTCTCACTGTTACTCCCAGTAACTCACTTATAAATGTGTGCTCTGCTTTTTCACAACTTTAGGATTTGTCCAGCAAGAGATTCTGGGTTTTAGTAGGGAGAAATTTTGCCAGTAGACACAGTAAGAGCTTCACTGTATTAGAATGTAGGGCTGACAACTGGTCAACAGAGCTGGTTAACAGGATTTTGAAGAGAGAAATAATGTATGGTGATGCATACTTTGACCTCTGAGAAACAAAGAGATGTGCTGACAGTTAACCCCTTTCCTTTTATCCCCTTGATGGACAGATCTATCTCACAATGGTTCCACATGGCCTGTTTGAAGACACTTCTCATTATTAAACTACCAACTGTGTTTTCTGTTTAAACTGTGAACAGCTCAGAAATGCACTATTTTGCATTTGCTTTCCCTCCTTACTAGCCTACTTTCCCTTTTGCCCTCAATTTTGCAACCCTAAGATTGCATATCCTAATTAAACCTTCACCTATTAACTTTGCTTTGGGTTCTGTGTTCTAAGGAAAAGACAGACCTTTCCTTTTAGAAATGAAGTAATTAAGCAGTAATCCAATTACCGACATAAACACAAACAAGAAACTCATGGAATGTTTACAGTTGTAAGACACTGTGCACATAAACAGGTGAATAGAAATAACAATTACAGAGTTTTGATTACATGTGGAAACATTTTTATATCATGTTGTTTTCATTCATATGTACATGCATATATATATATATATATATATATATATGCATATCTATATATATTTAATCTTTCCAGAGGATATTTTTCAATTGCTTTTCAGAGAGAGTGGAAGGGAGAGAGAGAGAGAAACATCACTGTGAGAGAGACACATCTATTGGTTGTCACCCACATGTGCCCCAACCAAGGGCTGGAGATCTAGCCTGCAACCGAGGTACATGCCCTTGGCTGGAATTGAACCCAGGGCCCTTCAGTTAGCAGGCTGATGCTCTAACCACTGAGCTAAACTGGCTAGGGTTGTTCATATATTTTAATGTCTAAAAAGTTAATGAGAAAATGGCATCATGAGAAAACTGCCCAAAGAAATATAAGTAATAAAAAAGTAACTAATATGCATTTTACTGTGAAAAGCATTTCACTCATATTATCTCATTTGATTGTTTTTGTGCACTTAATGAGGCTCACAGAGATTAGGAAATTTATCCAGGGATACATAACTAGATAAGAAGTTAACTTAAATATAAATTTGTATATCTTTAAACCATTCCTTTTACAAATAACTTTATTTCTTGGGATGGGTTTATATAATCGAGGGCTAAGGCAGGTAGATAAATTTCCATGAAAGATTTGGCTAATAAATTAAACCTAATGAAGGAATGTTCCAGTGCCCTGGGTTCTTGGGAACTCCCAGGGTAGATATCAGGAGGGTACCCACAGAATTAGGACTCTGGAAGATTTATTAAATAGCTCCTGCATGGCAGGGAAACAGCATGGAAAGGAAGAAGAAATGGCTGCTGCTCCTTGAAGAAAAGGCAGAAACAGTTTTAAAGAAGTTGAGGCAGGAAAGACGATGTCCAGTCCTGACCTCTGAGTATGAAGATGTGGGGATTCCTTGGTGCCTGTGAAGTGGAACTACATGCTTCTTCATGCCTCCCTTGTCTCATTAGCATGTTAAATCTCCACCCAAGGATGTGCTTTTTTACTATTACAATGAGGGTAAGCTCACACAGAGGTTCTTCTAAGGCTTTACTGCACATGAGTCAGGGTGAAAAAATCCCTTTTGCCCATTAAATCGGTACCTAGTACCACTTTGTCTAGCGCTAATTAGGTAAAGGGTTTAAGGGGCAACCCACAGAAATTCCAGTCTTATCTAGGAGAAACTCACCCTATCTCAGGAAGAGTTGCAGAAAATTTGAGAGACAGAAATGTGTGTGATACGTATGGGGGAAAATGGCAATCCTGATCACGGGCAAACAGGTGACATATTTTGAGTAAACATATGATATATAAAAGAAAAAAAATGTAGACTAACAAGTGGAATCAGATACAAGTGACTTTAAATGCCATCCTAAATTTTGACACCAAATTGTGGTCTGGTTGACAAATAAATCGATGATAATTTTGGCAGAAATGGAGATTTACAGGAAAGCCTTAACTCCTGGTAAAATACAATGAGTTTGGCATGACTCATTGCTTTTGAAATGATTAGGCACATTGTGTGAAAAGTATTTAGCAGGAAGTTAGGAATGTAAGTTCATGAAAAGGTAAGTATGGGACAGAAGGGATCAGAATCACTTTAACTGGTGGAGAGTTGAAGTCCTTTTTGGTTTAGCCAATATTGCTGATCTAAGGAAAAGGAACAAAAGAAGATAACTATGAGACATAGAAACAAAACTTGAAGAAAGAGAGATTAATTCACACACTGAAAAATATAGAAAGTTCCAAGGATAATGAAAACTGAAAAAGCCCATAGATTTACCATTAATATCCTTAAAGAGAGCTTTCAGTCAAGAGGTGGGTACAGAAGCCTGAGTGTAAGCATCTAAAAGCTCAGTGGTGAATACAGTGCTAGCAGCAGCAAAGTGTTCTTTGGAGAACTATAGTGCTAAAGAAGAGAGAAGTCAGTACCATAGTTTTACAATCATACTTATTTATTTTTAAAGATAAGACCCATCCTACTTGACTAAATCCTCAATAGTTATGTCAAAGCCTGAAACACCTGAGGTGTTTAAAATGTTTTTGAGAATGAATGCGTGTCTGAGCCTCTTGCAAAGCAGAAGGGAGGTCCCTTTAAGGAGAAACTACATACAGTCATGAGACAGGTCAAGAGCTCAAATGGGCTACGGAAAAGGCAGAAGCAAACGAGAGACTAAAACAAAATGCTTCCTATTTAAGAAAGAGTGACAGGGGTAATTTCAACCAAACTTTGAAAAACTAACTTGCCAATATTTTAAAATGTATCCCTGGACTTTAGTTCTGTGAATTTATTCTGGATATATATACAATTCCAAAGGATGAGGGGAGGAAGGAAATATAACAGTACATGGACCACCATAGAAATAAAAATGGAGAGAGCAGCTATAATTCAAAGTACACAGTATAAAGAGAACATAGATTAGATATGAAAACCTCCAATTGAATCATAGTGGGTCTGTATCAATGATAGTAATATTATTTCTTTAATTTTTCATGTTCATTTAAGACAATGCTTACTATACACTCTATATATTTAAAGAGACATATTTAAAATTATCATGAAATACTAGTTTTAGTTTAGTTATAATAAAAGATATTTAACCTCTATATAGTTTTCTATTGATATGTAGAATAGATTTTTAGTTTTTAAATTGAACACTAGAGATGATCTTAGAAAATATTTATGAAATTAATTTATTTTCATTGTTTTATGTGAAAATGCATTAAGGTTGAGATTTAAACTTTGTCAAAGTCAAGAAATATGAAAGTGGAAGAATTTCTGGTGAAATTATATTGTTCAAATTTTATGGGACTCAGCCAGGAATTATTAGGTAAAGATGAAATTATTATGAAAATTCTCACCATGAGAATAATAGCATATGAATATTAGAAGAAATGTATTTTTGCAAGATTTCAATCCTACAAACCCCTTTTCAATATATTTATAAATCTCCAAGATACCCATTTCCTCTCTCAAAGGGAACATTTTACCAACTGAAGGATCTGACATCAACTATTTAAAACCAATCTTTATACAGAACTCAAATCACTCTCATTGCAACTTATTCTCATTGGCCCTGGTACTTTATGAGGACAGAACTCCATATAATAATTAAGTAACTCATAGCTTACACATGTTAGTCTCATAAGAGCTCTTAAAGTAGAAAACTGTTTGGCTGTCCATATTTGCCATTTGAAGATACTCAAGCACAGAGGATTTAAGTAAATATTCCAACTTTACATAACTTGTAAGTTGTTGAGAAGGGGCTCACAGGGTTTCAATTCTGGCTCCAGGACTCACACTTAATCATTAAGTTATGTTGTTTCTCAATATGGCTTAAATAAAATGCTGCCGAACAACATTGGTTTGTATCAATTATCACAATATGATTTCTTTAATTTTTTTGGAAGATTTACCACCAGTGGTTTGAAGTTAATCTGTTCTCTGTGATAGTTCACAGAGCTGTATTTTCTGCAGTAATGGAATGCCTTAGCAAAATGTCTAGAGAAAATAAAACTGACTATAATGGTTATCCTGAAGAAAAAAAAAAAAATCAAGTGAACAATTAAACTGCTTTTCTTACATTCCTTCCATTTTGAGTAAATTCAGTTTTTTCCCTACCTTTAAACCACATAGAGCACATAGATACAATTTCTGGGTTGGTTTGATTCCAAGTTTGTGCAGATTATGTTCATCAAAAGTCTCCAAGAATTGGTTTTGCCTAATCCAACAGAATGTGGATATGACCTAAAGGTTGGTTTTCATTTTAAGTGTGCAGATCATGAGTTTACATGCAGCACAATGCTGATAATATAGCAGTGTTTGTTTGACTTTCATAAATTTTAATTACTATCCTTTAATTTTAAATTCTGTTTTTTTGTGTGTTTTTAAAATTTTTTTATTGATTTTAGAGAGAGAGGAAGGAGAGAGAGAGAGAGAGAGAGAGAGAGAGAGAGAGAGAGAGAGAGAGAGAGAGAGAGAGAGATTGCTTTCCTCCCGCATGCACCAGGGACCAAACCTGCAACCTGGGTATGTGTCCTGACTGGAAATCGAACCAGCGACCTTTTGGGGCACGGGGCCACACTCAAGCAACTGAGCGACACCAGTCAGGGCTAAACTCAGTTTTTAAAATCACATGTGAAGAGCTCCATGCACTGTGACATGGTGGTGATTGGTAGTGATCTTTCCTACTATTCCCCTGTTTATACTAATTGACCACATGCTGTGTCTAGTTAAATATGATTTACAGCTGTTACTATTGAAAAGTGGATGTGATAAATTTCTCTCTTTCATTAATTAAAAAATATTGATTACACATTCTATGATAGGCTTTTTGTTAGATTTTGTATATTGAAAAGTAAGTAATATACATTTCAATTGGCTTAGCCTATAAAAAAGTTTTGACTTCCTGCCAACTCCATCATGTGAAGTGGTTGCAACTGTGATAAACTTATGATTTCACACTTTAAATTTCTAATACATTAAATATATCGTTTAATACTTGTAACTTAGGAAGGTGAATATTATGATTAAACATGAATCACAATAAGGTTTCTTGAATAGCTTTCCAATGTGGTCATATTAAAAATCTAGGCAGCCTGCTTCCAAAATCTATGCTCTTAATCTCAAGTCACACTGTCTCTTGCCAAAATAGTCCCTGATAAAGGTCTGGGAATAGAATGCTGGAATAAGTAAGTCTAAGTTTTGCAAACTTCCATTATCACAGAAAAACCCAAGAGGTCATTTAACATAATTGTACACTAATCAATTGATGCCCTAGATTGAGCCAGTGTCCCAAAATCTCCTGAGGAACTATAATAACTGGCATAAAAATCTTCAAATAGTCAAATCTATAAACTGGGAAGTATAACAGTTATGTAGTCTACATATTCCTTAAATTCATAGTAAGTGTGGAATTTGAGGAGTACATGTGAAAACACTTTCACTAAAATAAAAGATTATTTTGTTTAGAAATAATATATATGTGTATATATATATGGATTGTTACATGTTTTCAAATTGTATAACTTATACAATTATACAAGGACCAAAAATAATGTCTATTCATTATACTAGTAGATTTAGACATCAATTTCTGAAGCTACAGGAGATGCTGGTCTATATTATTTTTGTATCCTTTGATAAATGAAGGCTGAGCAGTATGATATATTAATTCTTATTTATAAATATTTCTTCCAAATTTATCAAATAATGTAGAGTTAATTACAGTATTTTGCCTATCATTTTACAATGTTAAAATAGAATATTTCTCCTTTTTTAGACTATGATATTTGCCATACATACTAAAAATAAAAATACCTTTAAAAATAATCTTTAGTGTCAATAAATGTACTATATATGATACATATTGCTAATTTAAAAGTTTTTATCCTATCTAAGGCAAATTATAATGGTTTCATCTAAATTAGGATGAAACCTAATTATTCTAGCTATTTACTTATATAATAGAACACACACACACACACACATATATATATAACTCTATTTCATAATAGAATTCTATATAAAAAGTATAGTAATTCACTGAATGTTCAAAAGAGACATAGAAGAAGAAAGAAAAGAAAGGGGAATAGAATTCCAAGTTAGCTGCTTACTTTTCATATTTTAGCCCAGAGAAAATCTTAATGCCTTTACAGCAAAACTTGTGCAGAATAAGCACACTTTTAGACACAGAGAGAATTTATTTCCAGTGATCTACACCCACATAAATAATGTTTCTAGAGTGAAAAATATCACCTTGTTATAAAATACTTTACATAGTATTATTGCAAAGAATTTTATATAAAAATTGCACTATATGGGAGGCTAAAACAGCAAATAGTTAAAGAAAAGAAAAGCCACAAAATATAAATAAACTACGTCATTATTGAGCAATCCAAAGCAGAACACATTCAGTTTTTGCACTCACTATTGTTCTATTATTGGGAAGAAATTTTTCAAAATCTTGTCTTAAAGTCCAGATGTTTTCTCATTATCTTCAAAATACTTTCCCAATAGCTTATCAGATAACAGAGATCTATATCAATAAAATTCTCCTATTCATTGCATATCTGACTTTTGGGGTTTGGGGAATACTTTTAGATTTACTTTAGCAGGATAAATGGCTCTATAGTTTAAGATGAGGATAACCCATAAAACTGTATTTTAAATACTGTGAGTTTATGAAGCTAGTAAAAGCAATTATAATAAATTATAATATGTTATTATATTTACTGCTATTTTGTTTTGTTTTCTTTTCCCAAGCTTAAATCAGTCATTACATTATCTGTGGTCTTCCCCAAGTTTCTCAGAATCAAGGGACCTTTCCTTTGAGGTCCCCAAATAGTTTGGCAAATTCCACTGCTTTGCAAAGTTTTTGCAGTAGAAAAATGTTGTCATATTCAACACTGTATCATCATCTATAGCAAGGTGCCTGGATGGCCAGCTCTTCAAATGTATTTACTGAACTACCCTGGTCACCACAATTTAAGACTGTTTCACAGATTTTCAGTGTTTGCAAACTATGTAGTGAATGGTCAGTACACCACAGATAAAGAATTTTATGCGAAGTTAAAAAACATATTAAAAGATCCATCACATACTTTAGATAAAAATGAAGTATAACATGAAAGTAATAGGTATAAATGATGACTTGATATCAGTAAAGACAGACAACACAAATCTTGCTGAATTTGGGATTGGAGCCAACAAAAAGGATGCAAAAATGAAGAGACTTAATTTTTTTGAACACAAAATTAGGCCATGCCTAAAGTACACCCTCCTTATGCTTGGCCTTTTCAGTTTGTAATTAGAAATTGACAAGATAGAATCATTATGTTGAGAGAATTTAAATGAAGCCAAGAGGTCATGAAGAAGTCTGCCTTTTCCATGTCCCACTCATGTACTTTTTAAGCTAGCCATGAAACAACCTCCAGGATTTTACATTTTCTTTTTACCATGGCAACCAGACTATCTGCTTTCTGCACCTTGGAAAGAGCCAATTCTTTTTGACAGCCAGAATTCTTCACTTGCCCATGGACCTAACCAATCCTTGTTACCCGAGCCAAAGTTCTTCATTTACAAGGATGACCTAAATGGAAACAGCTCTTGTGGGTTTCATCATTATAAATTCTGCCTTTCTTTGTTCACTTTAAGACACAATTTGGGTTACTACCTGAATCTGTGCCTCCAAGATTGCAATCCTTTGCTCAAATAAAATGCTTATTATTATTTTCTTTTACAGTCTGATGTTTTTTATTGCTTAACAAGTTACATGAATCAACTTTCAATTGGGTTATTGCTCATCAAATATGTCATCAAAGAATGATCTCCTTCATATGATACAGACGTTCACTAACGGCTCATCTGCTTTTTCTTGAGATACTATATTTCTATTTCTCATTACCTTGCACTTTGGATTTATAAACTCCTTGACAAATAATGTAATTGGCATTGAACCTTTGAATTATATGTTTTTAGGTGTGGTTTTGAATTATATATTTTTAAGTGTTTTTTTGTTTTGTTTTGTTTTTAAGAAAAGTAAATTATATTAAAAGTAAAGTATATTATGACTGATTTGCCCATGGTATTTTCATGCCAGTGATACTCCAGGCACAGCCATCTTGGGAAGAGTCAGATGGTTGAGTCTAGGAAAACACAGAGGTTGACATGTCTCCCTCTCCACAGCACCCAGTCACTAAACTCTGCTAGAATTCCCTGCTTTCTTGCCCTTTTATCCTTCAGCTACTACCCATTACTTAGGTCCACTGACTTACTTGTAAAGGAGTCTCATGACTTGTGTCTCTGCAGGGTTACCTACTTGTTGTCTACAATCTCCCTAAAGTTGTCACTCAAATAGGGAAGACTTCTTGTTGTGGGGATAGGACCAGGTGCTAATTGTGGCAGCAAGTGAGTAAGATATGCCCCCACTTGGGATCTCCACTGACCTGAAATGTTCTTGTCATCAATGAGCAGGGCCCCTATGATAGCAGCTAGTCCCTCCTTGGGATAACTCATTCCACAAACTGTAGTCTGGTGCTGCAACACTCCTCCAATACTTCTGGCCCACACAGTGGTCTTAATTCATCTGAGGAGGAATGACACCCTTCATGTTGTTTATCACCTGCATGGCTTCCAAGTACCCCAGGTGAGATGTCACAAAAAGTGACACACCAGACACTTTATTCATCCATGTCCTGATTCAAGACAGTACTGCTTGAGGGCTAGAAAGCCACCACTTTTCTCTAGGGCAAGGGAGCCATGTATGTTGTGTGGCAGGGAGGGTTCAGAGTAGCTTAACACTTCAGCCTCGGAAGGTCCTGAGCATGGAAAAGGAACCTAGACCTGGTGGGAAGAAGGGGAAGGAGAGCAACCATGGGAACACAAGGCGAGGGGATCTATCACTTCAGTTCTGTTTTTCAGTGACTTCAACGGTAAAATGAATCATTCTGTACTAAAAATAATTACTTTGCATATGTTCTGAAAACATGTCATTCCCTGGGAAAGTGTGCACAGAGCTTTAATTGTGCAACTTGCATTTAACAGACAACACACTTCTGACTAGGAGAAAATGGGTTACTGATCCAATTAAATTCCATTTCAAACTCCAGCGCCATAGTTCTTATTCACACTATTCTTTTTAGGTGCAAATCAATGTGCAAAACACTATACACACAAATCCACTTATCCCAGGACATATATATTTGCATCATACATTTGTGCTGAATGGAGTTCTACTCAGCAGCATAATTTATGAAAGCATTCTGAATTATGGTATATAACTTATTGGTTTTATTATTATATAATTCATTTAGTGATTTCCAAGGACCCATTTTTCTCAGAGTAGGCACACAAGAACTGCCTGTTCTCATTTCCTTTTTTCTCAGTGGCTTTCTACCCACATACAAGGTATAATACAGGGAATTTCCTGCAACTTAAGTAACAAAACACAAGATTAGAGAAAATAACTTGAGAGCAAATTCTGAAATATCATAGTTATTCTTATTTAAAAGCTGAGTGGTAATCATTTACTGATTTTACTAATCTTTAAAGATGCCTCATTGTCAGACATTTGTATTTAATATCTGATACTGATCAAGTAGGATTGACTCAACCAACCTGTGCCTTATTGTTAAATAAATTAATTTAATGTTATTTTTATTATTACACAATAATTAATAATTTATTTATTATTTGTTAAATAAATTAAGCTTGAACTTATTATGTAGCTTAATGTAATTTAACTCAGAATTGTCACATGATACATAAAGAAAGAAATATACATTGCCTTTCCTAAAATTTAGGCAATTATGGTTAGATAATTTATAATAGGGATTCTTAATCTAAAATTTTGTGTCATGGATTTTAGCCTATGAATCTTGTAAACTTGCACATGTATGACATAGAATAACTTAGAATATGTATGAATAACAATTTAGAATATGTATGAATTTAGTCTGGTCAAGACGGCAGCGTAGGTAAATAGGGTACAGGGATCATCCAACAACAACATCAAAATTACAACTAAACTACAAAACAACCATCATTCAGAACCACCTGAAAGCTGCCTAAACAGAAAGGTAAAAAGAAGCCACATCAAGACTGGTAGGGGGGGGGGAGATGCAGAAGGGCTAGTCCCGCACTTACTTGGTGAATAAAATTTGGGAGGGAAAACTCGGGTGCAGAAGTCTCCTCTGAAGAACGAGATGTCCCAGCCCCACATCAGGCCCCCCCAGCCCAGGGTTGCTGTGCTAGGAAGAGAAGTCCCCACAACTTTGGGCTGTAAAAAGCAGCTTGGATTGTGGCTGAATAAGACTAAGGGCTGCTGGAGTCCCAGACATTTTTCTTAAAGAGCCTGCCCATGGACTTACTCAGGCCCATTCACTCTGAGGTCTATGTCTGGGACACTAGGTAAATACAAGGAGGAAATGATTTGTCTGGCATTGGGGCAAAAGCTGGAAGGGCAGCTTTCTTCCAGACAGAAGTGTTCCCCTACAGAGCTGGCAGGCTGGCTACACAGTTAGCCCTACCCTGGTGATTACCTGAGACTCCTCTCCACCCAATTACAAGTGCAAACCAAGCTGTCTCCATTGGCTTTTCCATACAGATTGCCTGTCTTAGTTCGTGCTTTGGACTTCTAAAACCTTTCAAATGAGCAGCATCTGGCCTCATCATGCTGTGTGCCTCTTCCTTAGTGGCCCCATGTGCAGCACTAGCCACAGCCAGCCTTGGTTTATAGCTTGGCCTCTCCTGGGTACCTCTAAGCCCAGCACAAGCAACAGCCATCTATAGATCGATTTGTAGCTAATGCTGGGAGGCACCAGGCAGGGTATGGGTGGTGACTGACCTTGGCTTACACCTCCTGGGAAACCTCAGAGCCAGAGCACCTGGTACCCATCTTCAGACCATGTCAAAGCACCAACCAACCTCATCTACAAGGGACACACTCAGGAGCAGACTCAGCAGGTATCAGAATGCTGCAGAAGTAAGTCCTGCTCTCTCAGGTTGACTCTTGCACAGCCAATCCTCCTCAGTGGCCACAGCCAGTTCTTTCAGCCATTTGGCCTGTGTGTATATCCCTTCCATTGAGGTGCCAACAGCAATAAAGTATCAACTACAACAGGAGGGTATACACAACCTACATGGGAGGCTTCACCTGGAGGGCTCAGCTTAAGTGATCAGGGAGGCTGTGCCACTGGGCCCTACAGGACACCAACTACTTAGGGCCATCCTACCAAGTTGGGGAGAAATAGCAGCACTACATAATATATAGAAACATACACAGGGGAGCAGTCAAAATGAGGAGACAAAGAAATGTGAACCAAATTAAAGAATAAAATAAAACTGAAAAATAACTAAACAAAATGGAGACAAGTAATCTACTAGATGCAGAGTTCAAAGCACTAGTTACAAGGATGCTCAGTGAACTTAGGGGCAGAGTAGATAAACTTAGTGAGAACCTCAACAAGGAGATAGAAAACATTAAAAAAGGAACCAGTCAAAAATAAAAAATACATAACTGAAATGAAAGATACATTACAGGGAATCAACAGTGGAATAGATGAATTAGGGGATCATATTGGAGATTTCAAAGATAAGGAAGCAGAAAACACCCAATCAGAACAGTAAAAAATTTTTTAAAAAATGAGGATAGTATAAAGAGCCACTGGGACAATTTCAAACACACCAACATTTGCATCATGGAGGTGCCAGGAGAAAAAAAAAGCAAGGAATTAAAAACCTATGTTAAAAAGTGATGATGGAAAAATTTCCAGGAAGTGAAGTGAGTCCCAAACAAGACAAAGACAAAGAAGCCCAAACCAAGACACATCGTAACTAAAATGATAAAAGTTAAAGACAAAGAATCTTAAAAGCAGCAAAATTAATCAGTTAATTATCTACAAGGAAGCCCTCATGGTGAGGGTGTGGAGAAAAGGGAACCCTAGTGCACTGCTGGTGGGAATGCAGACTGGTGCAGCCACCATGGAAAACAGGATGGAGTTTCTTCAAAACTTTAAGACATGAACTGCCATTTATTTGACCTAGTGATCCCACTTCTAGGAATATATGCTAAGAATCCTAAAACACCAATCAGAAAGAATATATGCACCCCTATGTTCATAGAGCAATTTACAATAGCTAAGATCTGGAAACAGCCCAAGTGCCCATCAGTAGATGAGTGGATAAAAAACCCCAAACACACCTATGGTACATTAACACCATGGAATACTAAGCAGCTGTAAAAAAGAAGGACCTTTTACCCTTTGAGACAGCATGGAGAGTATTATGCCAAGTGAAATAAGCCAGTCAGAGAAAGACAAGTATCACATGATCTCATTCATATATGGAATTTAATGAACAAAATAAACTGATGAACAAAAGAGATCCAGAGACATAGAAGCATGAAACAGACTAAGGAATCTCAGAGGGAAGGTGGGGAGGGTTGGGGTGGGAAGAGATCAACTAATGAACTTATATGCATATATACTTAGCCCATGGACACAGACAATAGTGTGGTGAAGGCCTGGGTGGGAGGTGGGGTATCTAGGAGGAGGGGGTCAATGGAGGGAAAAAGGGACATCTGTAATTTTTTTTTTTTAAATATCTTTATTGATTTCATAGAGAGGAAAGGAGAGGGAGAGAGAGAGAGAGAAACATCAATGATGAGAGTCATTGATCGGCTGCCTCCTGCACGCCTCCGACTGGGGATCGAGCCCACAACCCGGGCATGTGCCCTGACAGGGAATTGAACCCCAATTGCCTGGATCCTGGGTTGCCACTCAACCACTGAGCCATGCCCTGCCACGCTGTAATACTTTTAATAATAAAGATAAAATTTTAAAATAATAATGTATGTGAGATTGTCAAACTTTAAATTTTGGAAGATAGTGATTTCTAGATTAACATAATTTTCAAAGAAAATTAAGAAAGGTTGTAAATGTTAAAAGAGTAAAGCATTAGTTATTTTGTAGTTCATAGTGCTATCTTAACGTGTATTTAAGGGGTACCCAACGAACCATTATAATAAAAGTGACATTCCTAAATCAATGTCACAGTGAAGGATTAGACAATGTTTCTTAACACATGTCAAAAAGGCAAAGGGAGTAAGAAATCTAATATAAAATTATCCTTGGCTTGAAATAAATTTAGAAAGCTAAATTGATGAGTAATATAGTAAAATACAAACGTGGTTCCTTAGATACTTATGTTATGGGCAGTTAGACAGACGCCAAGTATAGAAACTCACCAGGGCAGAAAGCTGATGACTATTCTATTGAGACCCTCCCCTGAGACTTCCCCTAAGATTTCCACCTGCAAGAGAGAAATAAAAATGCTCAGGATGAAGGACCAGGGCAAGGTCTCCCCCAGGGGAGCATGCCTGGGCCATTCCCTTTCTCCATCTTCCAAGAGTCCTTATGAGCCTTGTAACCGCGGGAGCAGTGGGCAGCTTGTCCCAAGCTAACTCCCTGAACCTGTCTCCAAGGCCCCCTTTTCTCTCACTTCTCAGTGAGCCAAAGCAGCCTGCCTAGGCTCTCCTGTTGCTTCTTCTATGCACCTTCCTTTTTTCACTATCTTAAGCATATTTTTGCTGTGGCCAATAATTTTACTTACTTTGTTACACTTTGTCTCTTCATTGAAATCTTTCCTTCAAGAAGACAAAAAACAAGGTCTAGTCCTCTCCCTGTAACAGTTACTTATTTTGACATGTTTACAGAAAATATTCAATTTTACCTAAATTTATGACAACCTGAGCTTTTTACATTATGGCGATGTACACATATGCCTTTTTATATCAAAAATAGTCACAGACTAAAGGGTAGTAATGAATGAAAAAGATTCCTGTTCATTTAATTTTTCATTCACAAATGTTCTTAAAAGAAAAAGAGAGTAGTCAGCAATCATATTAGTTTGTTCATATATCTCTGACACAAATTAACTCATAAGCATTGATTCTCTCCTTTATGCACTCATAAAGTAAAGCTGCACATGAAATAAGCAGGAACATTAAATATACAAATACATTAACAGTCATCAATGTTAACCCTTAGCCCATGTTAGCATATTCATAAAGTAAATTTCTGCATAACAATTAACGATTCATGCTGTTTCAGCACCAACTTGGCAGATAATGAGGAGGCTTCTGCATGTTAAAATGTAAATGATCTTACTGACCAAACGACATATATATTTTTTCCATAAAAAAATTTAGCCAGTGAAGAGCTAAAACAGGGTTGCAATTGCAATAACATTTTCTCTGGAATTAACTAAAAACTCCCTTCAGTAAAAGAAACATTATCAAACAGCTTACTAGAAATCTGATAAGGTAAGGTTACACAGCAGGTCAAGTCACTCCTATTGTCTGCAACATGATTTATAATGCTTGTGTCTTGCAGAAAATCTATTAATACAGATACAATGCCTGTCCTTCCATGTGAGTGCAATAACTGGGTCTATTCAGCTGATTTCAGTCTTGCACAGCAATTGCTTAAGTGTTTCAAAAGACTATCTGCTACCTAATGTTATATATGGACTGAGAGTTGGCATAATGTAATTAACCCCAGCTTGTAATTATTTCTGAAACTGATGCATGCAACTCATCTCTCTTAAACTTCTGCCCTCCCTATTTGATGAAAGGCTGTCATTTCAAACTCAATGTGAAGGCAAGCCTCCAAAGCCTAACCCTGTTTCTGATATCTCTTTTTCTAAATATTATGTGGGGTTTTATTCCCTTTTTCCCTTCATTCTATTGTGCTCACTTTGTTATTCATTCATTTGATCAATCATTCAACAGAAACAATGTTTTATCATGTTCTTCGGTGAAGTAGACCTATAGTATATTTCATGGTTGAAAATTCTATTGAAATTTTGAAGACACAAAGGGGTGAGGGTGAGGAAAGGATCTAGGTAGAATGAGAGTAATGTGTAAGGATGGGGTGATGAAACATCATGGAATGGTCTGGAGCTGCAAGTGTCTCTAGGATGGCGGAATAGCAGGAATTACAAGGAAATTCAATTACATAACTGGAAAAGTAGGTAAGCAACAGATTATGAAAATACTGTATTCTAACTGTTTATACTTATTATAGTTTGTGAGGAACAACTACAGATTGTTTTGCTGGAGATAGATTTAATCAGATTTGGACTTAAGAAAATTAACCATTGAAAACTATGATTTAATACAATTTTTATGAAGTTCTAGAACTAGCAAAACTAAATATATATTTAAGGGTGCGTACAAATGTGATAAATATGTTCCAAAAATACGTGCATTACAAACACAAAATTCTTTCTATTCTCAAAGAATAGTGTCTATCATTGAGGAAAGAACAAGTAAACAGGATTTCAAGGAGTTCACAGGTAGGAATATACTTAAGAAGATCCATTTTTAAATGGAGAAATACTAAAATGAAAAGTTATTTGAATATTATACTTTACTGTATATTCTAAGTGTCAAACATTACATGATTAACCACTTAAAATGAATACAATTTTGAAATAAAATATTTGAAAACATTACAAGTAAATTTTAAATACTACATAGTAAAATATTTAAAAGTGAATTAGAATGAGAGAGACAGAAATAGAAGCTCTGCAGCATCTCAGGTGAGATAGAATGAGATATTTAACTCTGTAGTGAACTCTAGGCAGAGAAATGAAGTCAGGTTCAGTTAATTGTAAGTGAAAAAGGAGAACAGTAATGAAGGTTGCCCAAAAATTCATGGTCAGGAGGCTCTAAAGGTGAAAGTGTTCATTGATGTTAAAAACTGCAGAAAACTGAGACAGAAAAGTACAACTGGATTTTTAAACTCTGGGATCAATACTGGTCAACTCTGTCACAGCTGTTCTGTCTTCGTGGAGGCTAAATCCATATTGCAAGAGAGATTGAATAATTTCTTAATTGGAGTTGCTTAGGGGTAATGATCTGGTTTGGAGGGTAGGTGCTAGGGTTCTTGTCTTGATATTGCAATTACAGAGAAACTTCTCATTTTTAGGAATGTCTATTATAGTGCAATAAAAAATACATTCTTATGATGTGCTTATTTATACTTACAACATTTTTTTAAATGTAAATTTTGAACAGAATCATCATCATTGTCACCATCATCATTATTCTTATTGCTATTAAATATATGTGCTGATTTTAGGAAGCACTGATGGGAATGGAGATGCCCTCGTAGCACCAAAATTTTTGAGGAGAAATCAGGGTTTAAAGAGGAGAGTTAGTGAGAAATAGTATAGTGCAATAGCTAAAGTTATAGACTTTGAAGCTAGTTTCCCTAATTTGAATTGTGGCTTCACCATTATCTGAGTGCAGTTCAGCAAGTTAATTAACTTTTCTGTGCCTTAGTTTCTTAGGCTGTAAAGATATTGCCGATCGTAGAGCATTGTTAGGATTAAAATAGCTATAGTTAGTATATGTAAACAGAACATTGCCTGGCTTATATAATCAATTTATCAGTATTATTGTGGTGAAATTGTAAAGGAATTATAATTTATTGTCCTTTCTGGTCTCTATATTACTGAGAACTATTATGTGGCACTTGTAAATAAGAAACATTATGACTATACATCATTTTAATGTCATAGCAAAACGTCTGATAGTGACCATTGAAGAATTATTTAATTTACTAGAAGAATATACATTTATTTTATTTACCTTTTCTATTGATTAGCACTTAAGTTATGTAAAATTACTTATTAGCTTTCATAATAACAATAGTTGCAAGTGATTTCTATCTTGTGGAAAAGATAAACCTTAATGTTTAAAGTTTTATTGCCTTTCATGACCTCAACAGCTTTTTTAACTTTGCAAATTAATTTCAGCATTCTTTTCCTTAGTGACTTGGCCTCCTTAAACTAGTTTTACCATCCTGCTGATACTCTCATTCATAAGATAAATAAATTATTTGGCATGTGCTCAATATCTATTTGTGTGAGTCATGGTTTTTACTTTTTTGTATTTAGTCATGTTCTAACTTTTAATATGTACGCCCAATTGTTTATAAGTCACTTTTAACTACTCCCCAATCTCATATAGTAGTAGTAAATCAATATAAAATAAGCCTGAATAAGAAATCTTACGGTGTTTGAAAATAGGTGATCCTTATTTAGATATAGAAATATTATAATATTTGAGGAGCTTGTTTCTTAATACCCCCAGGACAGTAATGCTGCCTCTAGGGCCCCAGGTAACCATAGCTTCTATATAATGTTCCAGATTATAAAGGCCTGAAGTACTCAAGGTGCTCTAAATCTTTGACATCATTCTCTAACCTGCTCCTGACTTGTGCCTATTGGATCACTCAAAGGCTCCCATTTTTTCTGTCGAAAAGAACTCTATCACTATGAACTTGTGTAATGCTGGCATGCAGCAGGTTTTCTGTTTTGGACTCCACCCAGGACTTTCTCCTCTAAGTAGGATATTTCTGAATAATGAGACTCAGATTAAACAACCCTACTAAATGAGGAACAGGCAGTCTAAGAGTGTGGACTCACTCTTCCTTGGACTGCCTGTTCCTCATTAAGCAGGTGGTCTTGAGTTGTGAGTGCAGGGTGGGGAGAAAGAGTGAGGAGCAGCTAAGCAGAGGGTAAAAAAAAGTTCAGTAAGTCCTGAGAACTCCCCAATCCCTCAGAAGTATAATTTCCAGCCAAACTTGGTCTTCCTATCATTACTAAAAGGCCTTACAGCCAACAATGCTGAATCACCTCCCTTCAGCCCTTTTTCATTGTTAATCATTACAGTGCCCTGAAGATTGTACCTTAGCGCAGAAAGAGAGGAAAGCGTGTTGGTTAGATTGTGTCAATGCAAAGGAAAAATTGACAATTTAGGAAAGAAGCTATTTAACAAAAAACAAAAATTCTAATGCCAGAGTAGGGTTAAGTGGAAGGCAAGCACAAGAATTAGTCTTCAGTAAGAGGAAAGATACCTGTTCTTCCAAGATTAAAAGTATGCCTAGGTGTATTAATAAAAAGATAGTAATGTCTTTCACTAGCCTTGCACTTTATACTTTGTAAAGTACTTTACATACATAGTTTATGTTTGACATTATTTTTCCTCAGATCAAGGCTAAAATCACTGATATATATAGATATATATATATAATAGATATATATATAATATATATCTATTATATATACATTATATATATAATGTATATATACATATATATGAAATCTAATGGTGCTTGAAAATAGGTGAACACACACACACACACATATATATATATATAAAGAGAGAGAGAGAGAGAGAAGAGTCTGATACTGTTAAGAAATTAATCATTATGCTCTATTTGGCTAAAAAGATGATGAGATTTATTTTTCTGTCTAATTATCTTTGACATTTTTATTGTTAAAAAACATTCCTATTTTCCTCCTCATTTTAATAACAAACATTTGTTCCCAGATGTTATTCATGTTTGTGTTGCTTTTACAATGAAGTGAATTTCAATGCTCTAATCTTTCCAAAGATTTGCATTAAAAGAAATAAACAAACAAATATAAAACACACTAGGGTTGATGGCCAGGGTTAGGGGCTAAATATAAAAATAATTTGGAAAACAATAAAAAGTCAAATATAATATGTATTCTTTCACTAAAAATGGCAAGCATACTTTCAAGTTATTATCTGTAGAACAAGTTTGTTCTTTTTTTTAACCTATGTGATATTCCATAAGTTGTAAATAATATCACAGTGAACTTTTATTATTAAAGCAACCATTAATCTTAATAATAGTAAATGTTTGAATTGATGTGGGGAGCTGTCTTCCACTATTTTAGGTTGTGTGTTTTCCATTGTGTGATTTAATTCCAAATTCCAAGGGTGGCATATTACCACAACTAACCAGTCAGGACTGCATTTGAGGAGGAATTAAGGGATAGAAATATTGCTTACTATGAATTTACTCATCGTGAGATATGAAAAAGGCATATATTAAATGTCACGTTTTTTATTAACCAATATGGGAAAACTAATTCCATTTAGGTAATAGCTCAAGTTAGAGTAAAATAATTATCATATTAGTACTATGAAAAAGCCATTGAGCACTTATAAATCAAGGATATATTTCCCCTTAGAACATCAGGAAAATTCTTCTTTGGAGACAAAATTGTTGAGATAGGACTTAGTAGTTTTTTATTGAAATTATTGAAAAGTCATTTCTGTCACAAAGATCAGCAAGCCAAAGAAAAATTCTCATTTGCTGTAGCCATCAGTCAAAAAATACAATTGAGTACAATTCCATGTATAATAGTATCAAAAAAGAATAAAGCACTTAGCAATAAATTTAATAAAAGTATAAGCCCTATAACCTAAAAGTTAAAAAAACAAACATAAGATGTCTAATGTTCATGGATTAGAAAATTGATCTATAGAGTCAAGGTAATCCTTATCAAAATCCTTACTTGCTTATGTTCACACTGACAAGTTGATTCTAAATTTTATAAGACACCTGGATATCTACACATAAAAGAATAAAGTTAGACCATCTATCTCATGCCATCTAACAACTAAAAAAAAGAAAAACAGAAAAACAGAGCAAGATGTTGGAACTAAATCCATAAGACTCATATAAGATAAAGTATGTGGAAACCTTTGGCCTTGTATTGGTCAATGATTTCTTAGTTATGATACAAAAAACACAAACAACAAAGTGAAAAATTCAGATAAATTGGACATCAACAATAAAAACCTTTGTCCTCAAAGAATACCATCAAGAAAGTAGAAGACAACCCACAGAATAGCAGAAAATATTTGCAAATTGTATAGTCGATAAAAGACATTTCTAGACTACATAAAGGATTTTTACAACTCAACAATAAAAAGACAAATAACCCAATTAAAATGAGCAAAAGAGCTGAACAGATAATTCTCTAAATAAGATATACAAGTGTCCAATAAGTACATGGAAAGATGCTCAATTTTATTAGGCATTAGGGAAATGCAAGTCAAGCTGAGAAGATATCACTTCATGCACACTAGGATGGCTATTATCAATAAGAAAGTTAAATAAAACAATTTTGTCAAGGATATAGAAAAATTGAACCCTTATGTGAAATGGTGCAGCTATTCTGAGAAAGAGCCTGGCAGTGCCTCAGAATCTTTAACATAGAATTACTGTGTAAGCATTTCACTCTTGGTTGTATATCCAACAGAAATGAAAATATTAGTCCCACACAAAGACTTCCATACAAATGCCATAACAGTATTATGCATAATAGCCTCAAAGTGTAAACAATTCAAATGCCCATAAAATAATGAATAGATAACTAAAATGCTGTATACCCATACAATGCAATATTATTTGGCAATAAAAACAAATGAAGTACCAGCACATGCTATAACATGAATGAGTCCTGTAAACATTACACTGAGAGAAGGAGCAGCCTCCAGACCACATATTGTATGATTTAATTTCTGTGAAATGTCCATAACTGGGAAGTCTATATAAACAAAAAGTAGATTATTGGATGCCTAAGACTGGTGACTGTGGAGGGTGGGATGGGGCGTGACTATTAATAAGTACAGGGTTCCTTTTGAAGTGATGGAAATGTTTTTAACATGCAAAATTCTGTGAAAATACTAAAAAACACTGAATTTTGCCTGGCTGGTATGGCTCAGTGGCTGAACATCGACCTGTGATTGAAGAGATCGCAGTTTGATTCCTGCTCAGGGCACATGCCTGGGTTGGGGGCTCGATCCCCAGTAAAGGGCATGCAGGAGGCAGCCCATCAATGACTGTCATCATTTTATGTATTTAAAAAAAAAAATAACACTAAATTTTACACTTTTTAAAAAAATATATCTTTATTGATTTCAGAGAGAGGGAAGAAGAGGGAGAGAGAGAGAGAGAAGCATCAATGATGAGAGAGTCACTGATCGGCTGCCTCCTGCACGCCCCTGACTGGGGATTGAGCGGGGAACAGGGGCATGTGCCCTGACTGGGAATCAAACTGCCATCCCCTGAATCCTAGGTCGATGCTCAACCACTGAGCCACACTTGGCCGGGCCATTTTATGAGTTTTAGATTTAACAAGATATAAAATCATAAGACTGCAAGGGGCCATAAGGAACTAGTATGGTCTCAGATGAACTTCATCATTTTCCAGTTAATGAGAGAGATCTCAAGTGAATTGCTCAAAGACACATGGTTTCATTAAACCTAGTTAAAAAGTCAGGTCTCACAATTTTCAATGCATTTTTTACCTTGTACATTATGGTGTTTTTGTTTGTTTGTTTGTTTTTTCTGCTTAAGAGGTGTTGAAATCGCAAGAGCCTTCAGTGATCAAGAGATTATGGGAACTTTTGAAACAAACTAGTTAAAAAGTGAGACTGTTGACTTAAAGCAACACTGGTAGAAATATATTCTGGACAAAATTAATAAATAAGTAAGAGTGCAGCTTAGAC
This sequence comes from Miniopterus natalensis, assembly GCF_054644295.1. Lineage (NCBI taxonomy): Eukaryota > Metazoa > Chordata > Mammalia > Chiroptera > Miniopteridae > Miniopterus > Miniopterus natalensis. The sequence continues at coordinate 56,950,286 of NC_142082.1, read as the reverse complement.
TTTTAGCCCATGTTTTAAAGAACTACTTGAGAAATTATCTAGGTTAGTTTATCTATCTGGTTGGAATTACTTCCACAATATCTATGGCAAGAATTTTACCATTTCTTTCCTTAAATCTCAGTGGTGTTCTACACTCTCATACGTAGTTTTAAATATGAACTTCAAGAAATGTCACAAATTCTAAGATATTATTAATTAAAATGTTAAGTCCTAGTATTTAATATTAAGAATATGATATGCAAGTAGACTATTTGTACAAAATTCTTTTATTAATCATGGTTTTGAACAATGAAAACTAATATTTACAAGAAATTATGTATTTTTCAAAATCTAATTTATATATACATTATATTGACTTTTGAAAACAAGACAAAGGGAGCTCTAGATTACTATATGTTTCTGTTCTTTAGCCAGTAGGATAAATCTATTTTCTACTAATGTTTGATATTGAAGAATACCATTGAATGAACAGGTGATGGTGGACCTGTGTTATCCTTTTACACAAGTTGATTTTGGGAGCTGGTAAATTTTTCATTTGTTGATTTATCAGGAAAGTTCTTTTACTTTGTCTTGGGACCTGAAACTTCACTAATTCCCATCTCTATTTCCCAGGCTGTCAAAGGATACATTTACTATGAGAATTTTATAGATCTTGGTGTTGTTTAGCTTAAGGTATGGTTATTACCAAGTTTTATTTGTCCTAAGCTGGAATATATCATTCATATTTCTACCTTCTTGAAATAAGACAATTCTCAGAGCATTCTACGACTTGAAAAGTAAAAGCAAAAAGAGTGTAGTTTTACAATGATGAATTTCAAGTGAGTTCATCAAACTGACCATTTTTTATTCTAAATGCTCTAGTAAAATAATATTATTTTCTATGCTGAGTTATATTTCAATCTACTGACAACTAAGCCATCACAAAAAACTAAAATAATTTAGCTATTGAAGCAGACTATTTAAATGCAATGTTGGCCACTTACAAACCAAACTTTAGATTCTTTGAGAGTAGTTGATATTTTCAAGTTTTCAATATTTAATGACATCTTTCCCCATAATCTTTGAGAATAATTAAGAAAATGAAACTTGCAACATTCTTTTGAAGAGGAAGAAAGTACATCTTTGCATCCCCAAGTGAAAAGTTAACAAGTGACATTTGACAAGTTAAACTTAATCATTACTAAAATATCCTAATTGTTGTCTATATAGGGTGGGGCAAAATTGGTTTAAAGTTGTTTGTATGGAAAATAATATAATAATTAATAAATAATAATATAAGAATAAACATTGTATTTTACATACCCACAACTATAAACCTACTTTTGCCCCCCTTCTATTTCCTTTATTCTTTTTCTAATTCTGGGTCAAATTAAAAATAAAATAAAATGTAAAAATTAATATACCAACAAAGATCATAATACAAATGTATATGTATATGTAGAAATACGTATTTTTTAAAAATGCAAACTAGAGTTACATAGAGTTTACTATTTAACAATATACCTTTCTTCTGATTAATATGTGCAGTCAATGCTGATACAGATGTCTATTTGTATATGTAAATATATGCATCTATGTCTTAATCAGTGACTAGAAATAATAAACTCTATTTTTAACTTCACCAATTTTTATCTAGATCAACTGCAATATATTTATTTCAAAAGTATGTATTTTCTACTACATTTCATGTTATCCTCTGTATTTTCATCATTTAGTCATTATCATTTATTCATCCATATACCAGATGTAAAAATAGAAACACTACTCTGTAAATTGATAATCAGCTTATTTTCCTTTCAAATAGAACTGGAGCAGAAACTCAATTCCATCTTTACCTATATATTTGGAAATTTTTCCATGTTCTTTTCACTTTAGATTCAATTAAAATGCAAATTATCTTCAACAAATGCTTAGAATACTAGAATATCTGGCTTGAAATTTATTCAGTCTTAAGTAAATCTACTTAGATTTAGTATTGATGAAATAGCCCATTTTGTTTAAAAAGTGTTTAATCTTCATTATTATCAAGAAAGCCCTTTTACTAATTGTGAATTATATAACTCTAACTCAAATAAAATACATTTTTTCATGTTTCTCAAATAAATATTATCTAATGTTAAAAAACAACACAACAGCCAGTCAAGTGTGGGTCAGTGGTTGAGCATCGATTCAGGATCCAGGAGACCGAAGTTCAATTCCTGGTAAGGGCACCTGCCTGGGTTGTGGGTTGATTCCCAGAGGGGGCTTGCAGGAGGAAGCCGATCAATGAGCCTCTCATCAATCATTTTTCTCTCTCTCTCTCCCTCCCTCTCTCTGAAATCAATAAAGATATATTTGAAAAAACAACAACAAAAATAGTTATGTGCTTATTAGAGTAAATCCTACCAAAAAGTATACTATTTGTTGGAATTACTTAGAGAGGTCAGGATCTGAATCTTAGTCTTCAGAAGTTTGCTGATTTCTTATTACTATTACCTAGCAACATTTAATTACTTATAATGTGATGTTTTATGTAATTTCAATCATATATGACAATGGGATACATTTGATCTAGTATTAATTCCTCTGTTAGTATGTGTCCTTTATGTTGGACCCCAGGTTTTATATTTATTCCTTTTTAGAATGGTGGCTTTCAATGAAAACTAAATTTAAATATGAATAACTTTCATTTAAAGTACAAAAATATTAAATATAAACTTTGAATCTGAAATAGGTCCACTGAAAACTTAAGAAAACACCCACACAGTAGATGAAATATGTGCTTCCCATTGAACAGTTTTGAAATAGCTGATTAAAAAGTTAAAGAATTGGTCCAGCAAGCATGGCTCAGAGGTTGAGCATCAGCCTATGATCCAAGAGATGGAGGTCTGATTTGGGTTCAGTTCCCAGTGCTTGATCCCCAGCAGGGGGCATGCAGGAGACAGTTGATCAGTGACTCTCTCATCATTGATGTTTCTCTCTCTCTCCTTCCCCCTTCCTCTCTCTGAAATCAATAAAGACATAGTAAAAAATTAAAAAAGTTAAAGAACTGTAAAGGTGATGGGTGCATCCTGTATGTATTTATTTATAAATACATTTAAATAAAGAAATATGAAAAGTAAAATTAGGCACAATATAAACATTTTTTATTTATTGTGGAATAAGGATAATATATTTCACTTGAATTTATTAATATTTATAATATTTCATTTAAGTTGTTAAATTTCATAATAATATATTTTAAATTATTAATATATGAAAGTATTTATTCACTTATTCTTTTTTCAAACATTTATTGGGTGTCTAAATGAGAAAGGTATTATACTAAGAACTAAGAATACAGCAGGGAACAAGTCAGATGCAAGTATCACCTCATGGAACATGTAATCTAGTTCTGTACATTATGTTAATATATTTACAGTAGGGTGGGGTCTGGGGGAACATCTGATACTCTATTAGAAGTTACTTTTTCCTCAAATTTGTATGGTTGTACAATAAATTTCTGAAAGTATTCTTTTAGGGAATGGTCTGCCCCCTCTCTACTCTGCCCTTTTTACTAAAGGCAGACTGGGTTTCCCTTCAGGCAAATATTGATTTATCATGTTTCTTGTGAAGTATAATCTATCTTCTTTTTATGTCTCTTTAAAAAATTACTGTTGAACGTTCTTAAGCACAAATATATCTTTAACAGAGAAATGGCATTAAAAGAAAAATCTAAAATGGAAATAAAAAGAAATTAGTTCTATGTGATTCATTACCTCATCACAAAATATAAATATTTTACATTAGTTCATGATGTGCAAATTATTATAATTGAGACTTTCATATGCATAAAAAATAAGAAATTTTCTCTCTTTTGAACAAAAGTATTGATTTTATTTGCTGAACTGGGCTTTGCAAAGTGAAAAGGGCATAACGTTTCTGGCTTTTCCTTGTTCTGACATTAGATTGGAAGTCCTTTTTGAACTACTAAAATAATGTAGGAATATTGCTTATCACAGAAAGGCATTCTATTGATTAAATGATTTGAATCATTTAACACATATGGGCAAATTACAATAAAAATCCTATAGATGTGCCTTTATAGAACAGTTTTTAACAGCAGAGGTGCTTCTTGAACTTTTATTAGTTATATTGTTGCCATAGTATCAACTCAAGACACTCAGCAACCTTACAAAAATGTTAATCTGTTGGACAATAAAAAACAAGCAAGCAAACAAACAAAAACCTGATACATTTTAATAGATTTTGTGTGTTGTGATTTTATACAACTTTGTGTTATACTTTTGTGTTTTAGAAAGGAGAAGAAATAAAAAAATTAAAATATGCAAATGAAAGAATCCTTAAAATGAATGGAATGTTTTTCAATTAGATGATTATTATTGTCACCTTCATCAACAAAAGGCAGGGCACATTTCTTAAAAATAAAAAAGTCTTAAGTTTGGATATAAAATCTTAAGATGGAAACATATTAGAGGGGCTTCTGAATAGAGGAAATGGGCTGTGTCTAAAATGAACCCTTAAAAAGCTTATACTTTTCATTGTATACTCTGTGGTTATGTTTAATTAGTCTTTGAAACTGTTATTAAAACATATTTAATTGCAATTATTTTATAGAACCCTAACTATTAAAAGTTCTCTATAGTCAAACTACAGTTACATTAGTGAATACTTATTTGTTACAGTATTACTATTTTTATACAACTCTATCAATTTATTCAGTGTAATCTGAACATCCTGTTTATGTATGACACTAAACATAACTAAAAGTAAATGTTTAAAACTCCTTTACTCAAATTAACTTTCAGTTTTAGCCAGTAGACTGAAATTTTGCCAATGACTGTCAGAACACAAATAAAAACTGCCTGCAAAGAGATGTGGGTCTAATTTATGGACAGAGCAAGTAAAAAGAGAAACAAGAATAAGAGGAGGGTCCTCTCTAGCTAAGCTTCCATATGCTTCTTATTTTTGTGAACATTAAGCATGAACGACAGTCATCCTCCAAGCCACTCATTGTACACAAGTTCATTTGTTATCAATTTACAAAAACCTTCTGAAAGTCATTACTCAGAGCATTCATATATATGAGACAGTGAAAAGGGGTAACACCAACTAATGAACATAAAAAAATAAGAAAACATTCTAAACAAATTTTAATACTAATGCATCATATAATAGTCCTGAGAAAAGTTATGGGTGTTGTAAACTTCACTTTGATGACTTAGAAAAGCAAACAAATTTAAAGTTAAATTACATTTATTTTCCCAAAGCAAACTCTAAGTTATGGTTTCTATGAAGGGTTATTGGTAAAGATGAAAAAGCATGCTGCTAGCTAGAAACCATGAGAAACGCCAGGTATTTCAAAATCATGACCAGAAAACAGAGAGTTTGTTCTTTTTCTGTCATTGTCTAATGGCTCTGAAGGACAAGTGAATGATGTATGTATAGGATTTTTTTAGAGTACTAGCCTCTGAAAGGGCAGCTACTCTTATAATGACTCAGGAAGCTTTTATGCTCCAGCTCTGTGAATTCAACCTTTCAAGGCTACTGATTGAACAGGGTGGCCTCTAATTAGTCCTGTTGCCACTGCTTCCGCCTCCAGCGTAAACACTGTGAAATGTTTCATGCCATGCTGGTAGCACTAGCCAGAAAGTGAGAGTAAAGAGAGAAATTAAAAAACAAACAAAAAACAAAAAAAAACCCTAAGGAACAAAATATGGAGTTCATTGGTCTCATCTCCGTTTTAGATTTATAATATCTATTCCTCCCAAGCCATGTTGTGAGGTGTTCTGGATATCAGAAATCTGGCTTGATAACGGGTGAAACATAATCATTGTATATTCGTTAGTATATTGGACAGAGCATGAAATTTGTAGTAACGTAATACTAGGTTTAAATCCCCCATTCTATCATGTTCTTTCTGTTGTTCTTGAGTAAGTTATTTAGCACATCCAAACATTATTAAATCATTTAAAAAATGGATGTAACACAAAACTTGCAAGAGTTTAAAAAGATTAAGTTAAATAAGTATGTTTAACACCCTGAACCATACCTGGTACATACTGTGCACTTAACTTGTACACCACCAGCACCGGTAGGGGTGAGAATTGCCATCCAACACAGTGGCAGAAGCTAGAGTGACCTCAGTCTCCCTGCAGAAGGTCAAACAAATGCTACCAAGGAGCTACCAGATGAGTAGTTGAGGTAAACAACAGCAACAAAAACTATATATATATGTATGTATATGCATAATAAAGGCAGGAATTCATACTCTAAAAGGCATAAATCAGTGTAAGGGAATAGAGAGTTTTGAAGGCAGGTACACTTTATATTTAATATTCAGAGAAGAGATTTCTATGGAAGTGACATTTGAGCAGAGATATGAATGAGGCAGAGGAGAAAGGATATGAATATTTGGCAGAAGAGTGTTTCTGGCACAGGGAAGAAGAAAGCACAGAGGTCACCATGAGGCAGTGTGCTTGATGTAGCCAAAACCAGTAAGAAGGTCAGTGTGGCTGGAACCGTGTGAACAGGAAAAATAATGGTAGGAAGTATGATTGGAAAGAAAGTTAGAAGAAAACCATGCACAATCTCATTGATTCAATCCAAGAGTGCAAAGAATCACCATCCAGAAAATGTATCCAAGGAACTGTGGGGATTAATTAATATATTACAAGGTACTAGATGCTTTGTTAGGCCCAAACAAATTTTACTGGAAAAGCGTGTTCTCTGTCAGAGAGGAGTTTGCAATATAATTATGAAGACCAGTCACAAATAAAATAGATAAATAATTGTATAAGGGGGTTTATGATGACATCACATAATCCTAAGAAGAGGACTACTAAGATTTCAAGTGAGAGAAATAATTCCATGAAAAGATTTAAGGTATTTTTAGTCATGGATTAATTTAATTTGGAAACTGATGGGCCATTTAGAATTAGATACCGGAGATTCCAGACAAAAGAAATATCATGAGTAAAGTACAAGTTACAGGAATTAACAGCATATAATTAGGAGGGGTAAAATCAATTCCATTTTTTGGAGGAAATATGTCGCAGCATTTAGAGGCTAGGTGCGGAGCACCATGCATATCAAAGTATGGAGTCTGAACTGCTATTTTGGGGTAGGTATTGAAGACAATGTTGGGTTAGGAAGAGAGGCTACTCCATGTCCTATGTAAGAAAGACTTCAGATAGAGATCTGGAGACCTACACAGCTTTTGCATAGAGCTGTGGAAGGCAAGGTTAAGGAAATTTCTACTACTAATCTCAAACCTTCAGTTTAATGTGAATTCTTCTGAAATAAACTCTGCAGAGACACTGCATTCCTTAAGGACCTCTAGAAGGCTTCCATCAACTTTCTCAGTCTCCAGTAGTGAAGGAAATCACTTTCAAGGGCTCCCTTAGAAGTTATTTCAACTTTTCATCTGTCCACATCTGCCTGCAACTGTGGGTGGCTAATAACAGCTTCCTGTTCGTTTTCACTTTCTGTTTTTTGAGTGAATGCCTTTTGTTGGCAAATTCTAACCCAGAACCATAAGGAGAGAGAATTTCTGGGAAATGCAGTTCAAGGAGTCTCCTCTAAAGGCAAAGCTGACCTTGGAGGGAAGTGCTGATCAGGCTAAATGGAAAACCCAGAAGAGAAAGATCAGAAGACTGAAGTGGACTCTGCAATTTTCATCCATCTTCACACAAAGCAGATCAACTCTAATATTATTCTTTCACATTTTTATTTTGAACAGATTACACTAATAAAAAAGAAAAGAGAAATACTTAAATGTTATTGTTTTAGATATAAGTTTGTTCTGTCAAATACAAGAGAGTTATTTTCATTCCCTAATATTATTCAGCCACAGGCACCCATCATTTTTTCCAACTTTTCTTCATATGAAATGCTGATAAAATATTTACTATTCTTGTCATTCTCATCTGTTTCTGCTTGTCATTCTCTAACACTTTTAAAATGTGAAGTACAGAATTAAACACAGGTCTCATGATGAAAACTGACTAGTAGAGCACAAGGGGGGCCTATTTCTTTCAGTTATTTTTTTGCTAGCTTTGTATTTACACAGTCCAACTTTAAATGCTTTAAAATTGGCGTCATACTTCTTCCTAATATTGAGCTTGCAATAAAAATTTTCCAGTAGTTTGCACATGAACAACTGCCAAGCTGGGCCACTTTCCCTGAATAGATTTTGAAGTCATCCACACAAAATCAATAGCCTAAGCCAAATAAATGAGTGAAATTTCTAAAGAAAGCTAGCAAATAATATTAATAGTAAACACAAACAGACAGCAAATTAAGATCTAGACTTCAAAGACCAAGTTCATATCTAGAAAATCTTAGCAAGAAAATTAAAAATTAGAAAAAAATGTTACTTGTGAAATAAATAACAAATAATTGTAGCAAATGAAGAAGTTAATTCAGTCCTGGAGGTAATAGGAAAATGAGGATGATTTGCTAAAACACGGTTAACAAGAAAAAAAATCATAGTATAATAGGTTTGTTCTCAAAGCACGGATTGGATAGATTGGATGAAGACATCTGCCGGGTTAATCAAGAATTAGAAGCAAACATGTGCTGGGAAGTTATAATATTATAATATCAGATGCAAACACTCATTTTAAAGTGTTGGAATGGAAAGAAAATAGTGATCTAGGAAGACAGCTGATCAGTAGATTCTCTTCCCTAAAATAGTAACCCATGAACATCTAGAGAATACTGGAGCTTCATGCCTCCAAAAGAATTAGAAATCATTTAAATTTCAACAGACATGACATACATAATCCATTTGTAGTTTTAAAAATAAATTAAAATATAGTTGTTTTAGAACACTGAGTATGTGAGCTAGAACTCTTCTATGTTTCTGTTTTAAATACATTTTACTTACTATAAAGGCATACATTTTAAAGTGTCTAGAGAAAAATATATCATTACTATTGTGTGACAAATTGCAGAATAGTCTAAGCAGCTGCAAGAAAAACATTTTTATTAGTAAATTAATAATTTCAAACTAGAGCAGAAGGGACCATTATCCCTCTGGATGTGGAGGCATATTGTTTTTTGGCTCACTAAGCCAGGAGCTCCTAATTGTAATGAAATGTGCATAATTAAATGACTGCAGTTGGACTTTGATATTTTAGTTGATGAAGTATTTGCTTACATTGATCTCACATGGTTCATATAATTTCAATAGTGGTATTGTGGCCTGTCATGAAATATTTTGAAAGAAGAATTTGACAATAGAATCACAAAGCAAGTATCTTTTTCCTTGCATTTCTATATTTTCATTTAATTTACTAACCTGCTTAAAGGATTAAAGAAGAAAATTAACATAATACACTGTATTGAAATTCTATCTAAAAAAACAATTAGAAGGCTTTTAAATGACTGAATATTATTAGTGGTTTGAGAAGGTGTTTAATGTCAAAATAAGAGCTCTTTAATAAATAGCAATTATAAAGCTTAATGAGCTTTATCTCATATAAATTATTCCCTTGATTTGAAAAAGGAAAGTTCTATAATTTATAAGTGGTTGTTCCAGTAATAATAATAAAATCATTAATAATGTTAATAGTAACAATAGCAAAAATGGGTAGCATTTTATATAGTTCTTGCTATATGCCAGGACTGTATTACATGTTTTTAAAATGATTATTTCTAGGGTATGAAAAATTATGGGTATAAAACTGTTGTAATTGATTATTCTATTCTAGAATAAAGATAATGTAAAAATATTCCACACCTTAAAGTTCACACATTTAAAGTGTACAGTTAAAAGGATCTTTAGTGTCTCTATAAAGGCATTAAAATACATTATATATATATATATATATATAATATATGTATATTATGTGTGTGTATATATATACACACACACACACACACATTATATATATATTACATTATATAGATCAAGGTGGAAAGGAAAACTCTGTGGTGTCTCTTCTTATAAAGTCACTAGTCCCATCATGAGGACCCCACCTTCACGACCTCATCTAAATCTGATTATCTCCCATAGTCCCATCTCCCAATACAATCACATTGGAGGCAGGACTTCAACATTAAATTTTGGTGGATACAACTCAGTCCATTTTGGAAAGGTTGTAAAGAAAATGCAAAAGAAAAGTCTTTATGGCACAGACGGCTAGCTCTTCAATGGAAAAAAGAGGGGGGAAAAAGATGGCCGTGAAAGTGGATTTATAAAGATAGATATGCCAGGAGCAGTTAAGAAAAAGTTGATTTAAACAACTTTTAAAATTCCAAATAGTCAATATCTATATCTGTATTGCCTACAAAATGTAAATAAAGCCATAATAAAGTCCATTATGTAATGTTTTACATTGTATTCCATAATAAAAATGTGCCAATCATACAAACTTTATGTTGAACTTTAAAAAGCTGTTCAAAGCAATGACAGCAATTATTTTAACTTTTGATAATACAACTATGTCTCTCTTATTAAAACATTAAATTTCCTTACCATTGTGTAGCTGTGAGCCACCTTCATTAATTCAATGCACCCTTGAGCATCTGCAAATGCCCGGATCCCTAAACAGTTGGATGGATGCAAAAGCTTCATGAGGAAATGGCAGCACACTTCCACCACTTGAGGCAGCTGAAGGAGGCAGGCTGCAGCAAGAAGGTTTTCAATGGTGTCTTCCTTTAATTCCAAACAACCTAAACATTAAGTGAAGAGGGCTGTGAAACCCTGTGTACAACATGAAACAACATGCACTATCGTATTACTCAAAGCATTAGGCCAATCTGCTGCAAATGATTCAAACCTAGATTGATAATCAAGATAAATTTAAGTCCATGAAGGATAGCAATTGTTTTAAGCATCTTACTTTTTTTTTTACTAAATTTGAGTTAACATAATATTATATTAGTTTCAGGTGTACAACATAGCTCTTCAACATTTATATACCTAATGAAGTGATCACCATGATAACTATAGTAACCGTCTGTCACCATACAAAGTTATTATGATATTCCTTATGCTGTACATTAAATCCTGGTGACATAATTTATAACTTCAAGTTTGTACATTTTATTCCCCTTCACATTTTTCACCCATTCCCACCCCCTCCACTCAGGCAACCATCAGTTTATTCTCTGAATCTTTGAATTTTTTTATGTTTTTTTGTTGTTTTATTTTTTAGATTCCATAACTAAGTGAAATGATACTGTGTTTCTCTGTCTGACTTATTTCACTAGCATAATACTCTCTAGGTCCATCCATATTGTCCCAGATTTCAAGATTTCATTTTTTATGGCCAATGTGCACAAAACTTCCCTTTTCTCTGCATCCTTGAGAACACCTGTTACTTCTTTTTTGATAATCTGACAGGTGTGTGTTGATATCTCAGTGTAGTGTTAATTTGCATTTCTGTATTTGTGATGCTGAGAGTCTTTTCATGTGACTTTAGGCCATCTGTATGTCTTCTTTGGAAACAGATATCTATTCAATTCCTCTGCCCGTTCTTACTTCATATAATGTTCAAAATCATTTAGTACATACAGATGCAGTTTCAACTACAATATCTGTATGCACTTCGGCAGAAATTATGGTTCTTCCTTTGCTTGTAAATTAAGAACAAGAGAGTGAAATGTTTAACAGTATGTGTGCACTAGCTTAGGAGAGCATAGATTTACAAAATTTCTGAATATATACGCATATATGAATATGAAATAACTATGTGTTGATAATTATATTTATATATACATGTACTATAGATTGTTAATATTGCATTTAATTAACTGTACCCATGTTTATAATTTTCTATAATTTTTCTTTCCTTTTGGTTAATTATCTTAACCTAAAAAATGAGCTCTTCAGCATTTTGTTTTGTTTTGTTTTATAACTAGAATGACTTTTTAAAGGATGGAGCTGTTTCTAAAATGTTTATAAAACTCATCTGTAAAAACTCCTGGGCTTAACTATCTGGGGTTAGAATTTATTTAGCAACTCAGGCATTTTTAATAGTTCCAGTCTCATTCAGGTTTCCTGTCAGCCAGGAGGTTTTCTAAGCCATATAGTCTCTATAGTCATATAGAAATGGTTTATTCTATTTTAGATTTTGTGCCCAGACAGCTACTCTTCACTCGGTTTTCTTTGCCAGGCCACATGTCAATGGACTATGACCAGAGGGAGAGGGATGTGTGGTAATACCACACCAAAGTATTTATAATGTAAGTGTGTATCATTCATGTTCTCTTTCTCTCTTACCAGCTAGTTAAAGAGGACATGAAACCCTAGTGGATGGAGGGTGCACAAAAAGTAAGGGTCTGGGTGCCTGAGTCACAGCCTAGAGCTATTAGCTTCATATAGAAATATTCAATATTTAAACTAACCATACTCAAACAATAAACTTTACATTGTTGAATATTTAAGTATGAATATAGCATAGAATATTACTATATATATTGTATTGCTATATGTGTATTATATTTATAGTATATAGTATTACTATATATATTTATTTATAGTAGTATAGATTCTTGCAGCCTAATCTACTCTAAATTGAACAATTTTATTTTAATTATCCTGCATCTATACTTATGTGACAAATTTTACACCATATATTTATTTTTGCCTTTTATCGTTTTTATTTCACTAAATTCACTGATCTTTTTAGTGGATTATCTAATTGATTAATTATTTCAGAGAATTGCCCATTTGGGTTTTGTTAATAGGTAATATATAATAATGATAATGGCCATAAGTTCTATTGGGAGTAAAATTATTTTATTAATATTGTTTAGAAAGTATCACCTTACTGAATATGAAGATATAACCCATTATTAATTCTGCAAAGTTATTGCCCATTTTTATTGAAATGGTTCTTCCTCTCCCTCCACCTTAGCTTTCTCACTTTTCCCTTAAAGACTATTTCTAAGGGACATATATTGAGTCATATCATTTGCTTTTACATGTTGGTACTTTTTTTACATCTTCCATTCACTATTTCTGTCTCCAGCATATCTAATATTTTCCTTAAACATGATATTTTAAACTTTAATAACTTTTATTTTTAATTCTAAAAGTTCTCTTCATGAGAATTATTTGTACTAAAAAGTTTATAATATTTGTATATTTACCTTTAAATTCATTAATATTTCTTTAGGATATCAATATACTGTTTAATTCTACTTATCAAAAATTTAAATAACTTTTAACTCTAAATGTTATACCCATGGGAGTTTTTTATTTCGCAGGATTTTAAATGAATTCACAAACATCAATTTACATTTAAAGAATGAGTTTAATGCTTTTATTTTTTGATTACTGATTTATTTCTACTGTGCTGCCTTTACACAACTTTACCACATTTACTTTTAACTATAACCAACCCAAAATAAGTATCTATGATCTCAGTTTAATAGAAAATTTTGAGAATTTTAGATGCATTTCTGAGAAAATGATGTTTTAGTCACATTTTTTTAAAGGATATCTTTATTGATTTCAGAGAGAGGAAAGGAGAGGGAGAGAGAGAGAGAGAGAAACATCAATGATGAGAGCGTCATTGACCGAGCCCGCAACCCGGGCATGTGCCCTGACCGGGAATCGAACCCCGATCGCCTGGATCCTAGGTCGATGCTCAACCGCCGAGCCACTCCCGGCCAGGCTTAGTCACATTTCTGAGTCTTCTAAATTTGACTAAGGTTTGAATTATCCAAACTAATTTTATTTACATATTCCTCTTAGTTTTTGCCTTGGAAAACCTATATTGCAGCTTCTAATATTTGTTATAGTGATTAGACCTTACATAAAAGGGATATTTTAATTCATTTGTGAACGTGGAAGGCAGGCTGCACTAAAATTGAAACTCAAGCCTAAAACTATAGAGAAATAAAATAATTCTGATTAACCTTCATTATTAATATACTGCCATCTAATTGAAAATTTAAACTGTACTCTTGGAATTTACTTTTTTAACTTTTTGATGCTACTATAATTTTTTTCTTGGATTTCAACTGTTTTCATCATGAACATTTCTATGGCATGTTAAAAAAGGTGCCTACTTTCAAAAATTTATCTTTTAAGTACAGAATATTAAGAATGACCTTATAAATGGAATGTATTTTTTTCCACATCAAACTTTTCATTCTGAAGTTGTTTTTTACCTAAACTGCAAAAACAGTGCAATAAACATCCACATAACTTTTACCTAATTTCACCATTTTTTAACACTTTGCTGCATTTGTGTATGTTTATTTATGCTACAGCTGCTGAATAATTCTATAGTCACTTTCAGCCATCATACTTCACTCCTAAATACTTCAGCATGTATCTCTATGAACAAGGGCATTCTTCTACAGACCTGCAATAGAATTATCACACTCATGGCACTGATACAATAGGACTGCTATAACGCAAATTTTTCCAAATGTCCAAATAATATGCTTTGTAGATTTTATTTTTTTAATTCAAGATCTAAGTAAGGCTCACAGGTTACATTTACTTGTTAAGTCTGTTTAGTCTCCTTTAATCAGGAACATTTTGTCATTCATGACATTTGTATAGTGAAGAATCCAGACTAGTTTTTGTTTTATGTTTTTTTTTTTGTTTTTTGTAGAATTCCTCGATTTGAATTAGTTTCTATTATTTTCCCATTAGATTTAGTTGAAACCTTTTGGGAGGTGGTGTAATGTGCCTTATATAGGGAGGCTTGTGACAGTCAGTGTCCCATTGTCCATAGTGATAAGTTTGGTGTCTTGTGTAAGGCAATATATGTGGAATTGTTTCATTGTAAAGAAACTTTTTTCTTTATAATTAATAAGTAATCTATGTGTGATGGATACATTTTCTTTCAAACTTCACATTTCACCCATGATTTAACATGTTTAATAAAGAGTATTGTTTTATTTATGAGTTTCATTGAAAGAATAAGACAGTGAAGAAATCTAAAACATACTTCCAAGGGTAGCAAGGGATTTGATGACCAAAAAAAATAAAATAAATAAAAAAATTCAGGTAACGTAAAAAAAGTAAGTTGAAAGAAACAATGAGTGAGAGGGAAATTCAAATACTTTCTAATATATATTAATTTCTAATGAAATTAGCTACCTAAAGCTTAGTTTGGGTATAAAGAGGGACACTATTAATAGTATTAGTTAGAAATAATTATTTAAACTTCCAAGATTTTAATAAGTGCACAAGGACCTTATTGTTTAGATATTATCAACTGGTAGAAAACTTAGCCTCATAAGTTAATTCAGTAGAGGAGACATTTGCCTCTGCAATAATATAAATAATCACAATGAAATTCTTTGAGGTGTTTATATTTCACATTGTCAATAACATTATTATTCAATGATATTGTCCAACAAAATAATTATCTAAATTTAAAGGATTAATATTAGGTCAAATGGTTTTTAAAACTAATTATATCAGTACAATTATTTAATATGTGTATATCGATAATTCTACAAGTTAAGAAATCTATATTTTATATCAACTTTAGATGATTTATGAAATGTGTACCTATACTTATAAAAATAAAAAATAGAAGATTCAATATAAATATATTAACATCTGTTATGCATCTGTTCTTTATAATTGATTATAAGTGTAACAATTACATATATATTCAAAATATTGTTATAATTTAAGATCTTCAGAGTAATTTTACCTACAAGTTTTAGTAAGATCATCAAAAAAATATTCGTGTGATTCTTAGCATAGATCTTGTGAAAAATCAGATAAAAGGGATAAATGCAGATGGTGTGGCTTTTATTGATTCCTTTTTACTTTGATTTTAGAACATTGGGAGAGTGACTTTCTTTAGCTTAATTACCTAAATGTTCTCAATAGCACTTGTACAGAACAGAATTAGCACAGTAGGCCTGAGCTGCTATCCTTTGAACAGGTCTGTTTGCAAGATTTGCCTTTGACTCGTCTGAGATTTCAAGAGGGCTCTCACCATTAACTAGTACAAATGGCTACGGTGCTTAAACTATCTAAACTGTATGGTTTATGCTGAGCCCCTGCTTCCCTTCTGGGGTCTGTAATTTTGGTATATGCTAAGCAGACTCTGCCTATGTTATCAACCCTCAACAACAAAAAGCCCCGGGCAGAGTAGCTAACAAATTTTCCTGGTTGACAAATATTCACAGTTTGTCACAACTCATTGCAGAAAGGCACTGGAAAAACTTGGGGGAACAGATATATTCATCATCCTGGTTGTGGTGATGGTTTATGAATGTATAGATATATCAAAATACCAAATTGTATATATGTTACAGTTTATTGTACGTCCATTTATTAGTCCATAAGTATTTTTAAAAGAATGCTCCAATGTTAACAAAAGTAATGAGTTCACCAATACCTATAAATATTATCTGAGGGCTTTAATTCAAGCATCAAACACAACATCACAAAGATACGAATATCATAATTTGAGAAAATGTGACTTACATGTTAATTTTTTTAAAGTTCATAATATACAGAGCATATTGCAGATATGGCAACTTCATGTATGCTACTATCATGCCCATTATACTGTTAAAATAATCTTATATGTGTAAACCACACATATCAAGTGACATGTGTGTATGTGTGTATGTGTGTATGTGTGTATGCATGTGTGTGTATGTGTGTGTATGTGTGTGTGTGTGTGTATTCACACATCTGTATCTTTATCTTCCCAGTTCAACATTGAAAAGTGACTCAGAGATTATGTCAGTGTGGCAAGTGATAGGATATGTAAGATATTTGCTTTTAGGAAAAATAATTATTGAAATTTAAATACTGGGGCTATTCCTGTACTTCATAGCAATGTAGATAATATTTTAACAGGGCTTCGATCCACCCTTTTCTGATTAAAAAACAAGAAAGAAAAACTTTTGACTTTTCATAGTTTATTTGTAGACTAAATTTTTAAGAATTTACTTATTGGTAATTTTGAATGCAAATTTTAAAGAAATAAGCATTGTTTCTTTCCAATAGTTGAAAATTTTCTATTTTTTTCCAGACAGGAATATATCTAATGAAGGCTCCATTTGTAAAAGCCAGAGGCACAAATGGAATATTAGCAAGTGTTGAGCTTGAATGAACACAATTTGAGTTACCTCATGCATGATATATTTATTTGTAGTTGTAACCTGGTCATTTCTCTGACAGACTTAGATGGCTAAAGGCAAAAATCTGCCAAGTACTTGACTTAAAAGTTAACAACAACAACAACAAAATCCAACAACAAAAACACATGAATACTGTTATGAAAAAAGAAAATAGTTTTATACTTTCATTCAAAGTTAACTTTCAAGACATAATTTCTCAAATGGCTACTACGAGGGAAAATGTACATGTTTTTACCTTATGTGCCATAGAAAGTTGGCTTAAAAATACCTTATATCTCGGTAAAAACTTGGATACCTAAGGATCCTGAGACTATAGTAACATAAAACCCTGAGAAATTTTTCTCAAATAATAAGGAAATACTTATTATCTCTCTTGACAAATTCAAAGGAAGTTTGTCTCCAGAACTGATTAATTGAAAGGCTCAACACACCGTCAGGAAACAGCCACCTCCTCAAGTGACTTGCTGTTTCCCCCATGGTTGCCCTAGTGTCACACTTCAGATTCAGACAGCAAAACACTCATCAGAAGAGAAAATATCCCTTCATGTATATTTCTTTAGCACCGGTAAAGAAATTTTTGCTAAAAGTTTTCCCAGTCTTTTCTCTGTTTCCTTAGAAAAAGTATCATTCTGAACTCAATAATTAGCAATGGGCTAAAACGTCAATGATTGATTTTGATCCTATGTAAATTAGAATTATAAAATTTATGCACAGGTTTGGGTTTTTGGCAGGCCTGTCCCCTGGGTCTCTCATAGTGCCCCATGCCAGAGTAAAATGGCCTTGAACAGTTGCCTGGCCTCTGCTCATAGGCTGCAGGTACTGAAGCAGGATGCACAGTGGAAAAACATAAATAAAATAAAAATAAGCCCAGCTTGTGTGGCTCAGGGGTTGACGGTTGAGTATCCACCTATGATCCAGACCACCGTTCTATTCTGTCAGGGCACATGCCTGGTTTCAGGCTCCATCCCCAGCAGGGGGTGTGCAGGAGGCGGCATATCAATGACTCTCGCCATTGATGTTTTTATCTCTCTCTCCCTCTCCCTTCCTCTCTCTGAAATCAATAAAAATATATTTTAAAAAATAAAATAAAATTAGAGTAACCCTCCCTTGGATCATCTGAGGGAATAAGAAGGGAATGACTTTTGCATAGGGTAACTCCAATGTGTGCTATATTTATTTATAGTCTCACTTTAAGTAAATGCGAAAGCAACTGAGTGTTCAAAACATGTAGCAGTGGAATTAAACTCTAATTTTCTATATAAGAATATAGTTAAACCTACTGTATTAGACTGAAAATATGTCAAATAGAATGGGGAGGAAAAGTAACATTATAGAAGATTACAAACCTATGCTGTTTTATTTTTTAGCAGACAAGTGGTATATTAACAATTCTGATATATAACCATATTTTGTTTATAAACTCAGTTACACTGAAATTTGAATTCATTTTATTAGATAGGTGCAAAAACTGCCTATAAAATCTATAAAGTAAAATAAATATTCTTTCTTTTCTTCTATCATTTATCTATCTATCATGATGTATCTATCTTTGATGGAAATATAGAGAAATAATATTATTGCCACACTAGAACTAAATTAAAACAAAATTAATATATTAGTAATTCATATGAAGATAAAAAATGAGGTTTTTTTCTTTAACACTTTTAGATTTACAGAAATTTCTCATATAGCACACACTTGTTTTTCCCAGTTATTAACATTTTACATTAAAATGGTACATATGTTAAATTAATTAACCAATATTGCTATACTTTTATTAACTAAAGTTCATACTTTAATCACATTTCTCTAGAGCTTTTTACCTAGTGTCCTTTTTCTGTTCCGGAATACTAGATTTCATTTAGTCATTAAATCTCTCTGACAGTATCTCAGGTTTTCCTTGTTTTTGATGACTGACAGTTTTAAAGAGTGTTGGTTAAGTATTATGTAAAATGTCCCTCAACTGGGATTTGTCTACTTATAGTTACACTGGGATTATGGTCTTTAGGTCTCATCACATCATATCTAGTGTACATACTATCAACATGACATCACTATTGATGTTAATTTTGATCAGTTGGTAGAAGTAGTATTGTTAGGTTTCTTCACTGTAAAATTGCTCTTTTACTCCTTTATCCAAGCTGTGCTCTCTGGAAGTCCTGCTGCACAGCTACACTTAAGGAGTGGGAAGTTATATTTTATCTCCTTGAGGTCATTTTAATTGCAGTAGTGATTTGGAATTCTACACGGCAGATTTGTATTTTCTTTGTCACTTATTGACTTGCTCAATAATTATTTATATTAGTAAATTCCTGGGATTTTTTGAGTGTTTCCTAAAAGGCGACAGAGTTAAGGTAATTTGGTTTACATCACTTTGTTATTTTTAGAATACTCACATGTCTTTCTGACAGTCATCAAAAGAAATTGATTTTTACTGCAATTCAGACTTTTGCTACCATCAAATTATGCTTTATTTTACTATGTGCCACATTACTGGCACCCTGCACACTCTCTCTCATCTGGAAGAAAATCCTGGTTGTCCTTTAAAAATTATAGCGGAACTATTTTAGAAAACTAAATGACAAGCTATACTTGAGGAGTTTTATAGTCTTAAAGTTTATTAATCAATAAACAATGTCATACATGCCTTGCAAATACAAGAAAAGGACAATTTATGTTTTTTGAGTAGTAAATATATCTCAGAGTTGAAAGGCTCACTGTTAGAAAAGTCAGAAAAAAAAAAAAAATCTATGCAAAGACCAGTAAAAAAGCAAGTGCAACAACAAGGGTCAGTATTCTTCCATTTCTACCTACCCACCCTTTCTCAGAACCAAAAACATCAGTAGTTCTCATTTACTTAAACTGTTTTAAATCTACTATTTTAAACAAAACGATCATTTGGAAAAAGCAAAGAAATGTCTGCTAAGTAAAACTCTTGACTTTTTCTGAACATTCCCTTGACACTGGTTTATGCATGACACTGGTTTATGCACAGAGTTTAAATTTCTTGACTTTAACGATAGTATATACCCCTTATTTTCAGTGTATCGTAATTTATAACTCTGTCTCTAATGAAGTGTACAAATGTTCTCACTCCCAGTACTTGCTATAGAGATTAAAACAGCCTGTCACTCAATACTGTAGGATATTTTGACTGTGAGAAAAATAAAATATAAAACAATCAACTCAGTTTCAGGCAAGCTTTCCAAACCTCCACTGTAAGTAACATAGTTTGGAAAGAACTACCAAATCACTAAGGTACTTAATTTGAGCTCAAGGAGATAGAGCATAACTTCCCACTCCTTAAGTGTAACTGTGCAGCAGAACAGCATGCATAGGGGAGTAAAGGAGTAATTTTACAGTGTAGCTAAAACATATATGTTCTTTTTCCCATTGCAGAATTAAGTACTTTAGAATAGATACCTTTAGTTGGGACATGCATTCTTAGGTTCCACATAGATAATACCATTTCCTTTCAGTTAAATGTACCCTGAACTCAATGGAGTTTGATCCCTGGATTTAATATTGTTCTTTAATGAAATTATTAGTTATCTGTGTGTCTAGACAACATCATTTAAACTTAAATCAGACAAAAAATTCTTCTGGAATGTGTTATTTCATATCCACTTTTGGCATATTAGCATATTAGCGAGGATATATGAAGTACATCATATAGTGTCTTACAAAGATTCAAATATTCAAAACACTTTTCTCAGACTTTAGAAAATATTTTTCTCAGGTTTTAGTATAAAAAAACCTGTGTTTTTGTTAAGGAAAATATTTATTTTTATTTCATAACAAGTGATTATGCTTTCTTTTCTTTGATGACTGAGAAGCTAAAACAAATTGGTGTGTCATTTCCATGGATACAAACAGAATCTTAAGACACTTACTTATGGTGCAAATCATATCACAGATGTTGTGGATTTTAATTGGAATGCCCTTTTTAGGTCTTTTTCATTTGGATTTCAAAGCCTCACACACCTTGTATACTTAGAAACAAAACTAGGAACAAAGTCATAATCTTGTGACTTTTGTAAATGACCTTTCATATTTTTCTTCCTTTATGTTCTACCTCAAACAGGAAAACAGAGGAGGGATTGAAAAGGAGAATATAATAGAATACAGCTTCTCACTGAACAGATTTTACAGCAAGAGTGTGGAGTGTTCTCATAGAACTAGTGAACTAGCTTGAATGAAGTTATCTACAAAGTTGCTTCCTGTTGGGGTGCTTAAATATTTTATGCACTATCCTGAGTGGTTGTGACGTGAGAAAAAAGTCAACAATTTTGATATTTTATTCTGCTCATGTTGAGAGTTCTATCATCCTATCTGTGCATGTGGCTGCCCTACCCACTTCCTCTATAATCCGGGGCTTCGAAGTTGCCAGATTGTTTCGTTTTGGGGTTATTTTTTTGGACAGGGTTAACAATTTTTTTTGAGGGGGAGCACTATCTTGGCTCTCAAAATATACCTAATAGGTTATCTTGTTCCTTTTCTGTTATCATGACAGGTCATTTTCAGAGATTACCACTTTCATTTTCTGACTATAGGCATTCATATTTTTCTTGAAGTCTGCACATCTTACAATCCATATGCATAATCAATATTTCTTAGCCCCAGTGAATTGGAAGTGCAATAATTACAAAGTGCTATTGAGGGGTTATACATTTAATTCTCCAACATGTGTGAAATCCTTTCCAAAAACACTACCCTAGCATACCCAGTTATATCGTATTACTACTACCTTATTTTCCCTCATTTATGTATTTTACTATAAATCCATTTTGTAAAATGTACATTTAAATTAAATAAATATAAAAACTGAGTTTGTACTTGAGACCCTAAATAAGTTTTCTTTAACTTAATTTGATAATGAAATAATCATTTGTCAAAAAAATCTAAATTTCCCTATTATATAATTTTGGGGTTAGTCAAATTTACCCACTCCTCAAAAATGCTCATTAAAAAAAAACAACACACAAAAAAAGCCCAGCCAGGCATGGCTCAGGGGTTGAGCATTGACCTAGGATCCAGGTGATCAGAGTTCGATTATCAGTCAGGGCACATGCCTGAGTTTCGGGCTCGATCAATGACTCTCTCATCACTGATGTTTCTGTCTCTCTTTCTCCTTCTCCTTCCCTCTCTCTGAAATCAATAAAGATATATATATATATTTTTAAAAAGCTCATTAACCATAAAGTCGATTAGCTCAGGAAAACACATGAAAATAATTAATGACATATATTTCTAAGTATTGTTTGCATTTTGTACACATGGATGTATCAAGAATAAAAATGTCATATATATGAAACAAATGCAGTGATTTTTACAATTCTTATTACAAGAATTCCACTACTATTTTTAAAAATTCTTTATTGAATTTTATTATTCTGCATTATCCTTTCTTCTCACTGCTCTTAAATATTTCTCTAGAAAACAAGAAAAGCTGGGGTGGGAAACATATAACTGACTTGTGAGAATGGCATTTGGCTAGAATATTTTGCCTGGTTAAGGGAGGTGAGAGGAGTGCAACAGTAGCTACAATGTGCCCAAGAAGAAAGTTCAAGCACATAGTCTAAGGGAGTCAGGGATCAAAGGTACCAGGAGCATGCAATCCACTTCAGACTGAAATCTTTTTCCCTTGTCGGGTAGCCCTTGCCATCCTTTATCTGAGTGAGATGAGGCATTTAAAATTAAGTGCTGAGGGTTCTCATTATAAATTTCCTTCCTCAAGCATGAAGGGGAAGTAAATTCAACAAAGGTGGCAAAACAGGCAAAGTGGTAATTTACGGAAATCTTTAAAAAATTTTTAAAGATTTTTAATAGATTTTCAGAAAAAAAGGAAGAAAAAGAGGGAGAGAGAAACACTGATCAGCTGCCTCCTGCACATCCTCTACCAAGGATCTAGCATGAAACCCAAGCATGTGCCCCGGCTGGGAATTGAACTGGCAACATTTCAGTGCATGGGACAATGCTGAACTGAGCTCCATGGACCAGGGCTGGAAGTCTTATGAAGGTGTAGTGAAAAGGGTTGTTTTTTGTTTCCTTGTTTTTGTCTGTTTGCTTGCTTATAGTGTTTTTTCTCACATGTTATTTGCAAACAGCATCAACTCTATTAAATCTTAAATGGAAAGCATTGAGAAATACTTAGTATTTTAAAGGTATGTATTATTTAGAAACATATAAAGTTGGTGCTGAGTTTTCCCAACCATTAGATAAAGCTGAATATTGTGAGTCATAACTGAAATGTTTGTTAAACATACTAAAAGTGTTAAATATTAAATGTGCATAGTGTTTTTATATGTTTTTATTTAGATAAATATAATAAAACAAAATTATACTTAAAATTACAAAGTTATGAAGTTGTGAATATTCCAGTTTGAGGTTTATTTTAAATAGTGCTATGGTCAATTACAAATATTTCTGCATTCAAGTAGCATTAGTGAACTTTCCTCAGGTTATTCATGATTTGTTTAAAAGAAAATTAATTTTAAGAAAAATTTTTATTTGATAGCAGTTGGTACTATGTCAATGAAAAGTCACATTTTTTACTTACTGTGGCAATGACATAACTACATATAAGCAACATTACTTCTCATTTTAATCAAACAGAAGTTTGAGTAACTTTATAGCTAATTAAAAGGACATTGAAAGGTCATTTGAGAAAACTGGACTATGGTTTCACATTTGTGAAATTATGTTAATCTCTATGTTAAGGTGTTTTTATTTCTGTATAAGACAATAAGATTTGATTTACTGCCCATTTCAGAATGGGGCTAGGTGGATCAAATGAGATAAGATATACTAAAATAATGAATGCAATACATGATAAAAAATATCCTGAAATATATAAGGTAACAAAATTACAAGAAGGTGGTTTTAAAAAATGTACACTTAACCATTCTTATGAATTAGGAATCATATTGTAATACTGAAGATATATAAATTAAATTAAATATTAATAAATGTCTGATAAACAATGTGATTATTCTCTTCCCAGTTCTCAGTTTTCATATTTACTTTTTTATTTTTTATTTTTTAAAACTGATCTTTATTGTTGAAAGTTTTACAGGTGTCCCCACTGTTTCCCTCATTGACCCCTGCCAACCTTGCTCCCACCCCCTTCTCAAGCTTTCACCCTATTATTGTCTGTGTCCATGGGTTATGTGTATATGCATATAACTTCTTTGGTTAATCTCTTCCCACCCCCACCCCTTTTCCCTCCTCCTTCTGAGATATGACAACCTGTTGTATGGTTCAATATCTCTGGATCTATTTTGTTTGTCAGATTATTTTGTTTATTAGCTTTTTCTTAAAGAAGACCCTTCAACATTTCATGTAATACTGGTTTGGTGGTGATGAACTCCTTTAGCTTTTTCTTATCTGTGAAGGTATTTATCTGACCTTCAGTTCTAAATGATAGGTAATCTTTGTTGTAGGTTCTTGCTTTCCATTACTTTGAATATTTCTTGCCACTGCCTACTGGCCTGAAAGTTTCTGTTGAGAAATAAGCTGACAAGAGTATGGGTACTCCTTTGTAGGCAACTAACTGCTTTTCTCTTGCTGCTTTTAAGATTCTCTCTTTGTCTTTAACCTTTGGCATTTTAATGATGATATGTCTTGGTGTGGGCTTCTTTGGGCTCCTTTTGTTTGGGACTCTCTGCTTCCTGGATTTGTAAGTCTATTTCTTTCACCAGGTAGGGGAAGTTTTCTGTCATTATTTTTTCAAATAGGTTTTCAATTTCCTGCTCTCTTTCTTCTCCTGGTATACCTATAATGTGAATTTTGAGCCACCTGAAGTTGTCCCAGAGACTCCTTACACTATCTTCATTTTTCTGGATCATTTTTTCTTTTTGCTCTTCTAGTTGTGTTTTTTGCTTCCTCATATTCCAAATTGTTGATTTGATTCTCAGCATCCTGTACTCTACTGTCAATTCCCTGTAAATTATTCTTCATTTCAGTTCGTGTAGCCTTCACTTCTGATTGGTGCTTTATTATGTCATTGATGATCTCACTAGTTTCCTTAATAGTCTTACTAAGATCCTTGAGCATCCTTATAACCATTGTTTTGAATTCTGTATCTAGTAGCTTGCTTGGCTCCATTTCATTTAGCTCCTTTTCTGGAGATTTCTTCTATTAATTCCATTGTGACATATTTTTTGCCTCCACATTTTGGCTATTTTCTGATGTTTCTTTCTATGTATTAGGAAGGGCTGCTATGTCTCCTGGAATTTGTAGAGTGGCTTTTTGTAGTAGGTGTCCTGTAGGGCCCAGTGTCTCAGTCTTCTTAGTCACCTGAGCTGGGCCTTCCAGGTGCTCCACTGTCTGTGCTCTGTGTATTGTCTTGTTGTAGTTGAACCTTGGTTGTTATTGGCATCACTGGGTGGAATTGATCCCCAGGCCAATTGGCTGTGAGGACCAGTTACAAGTACAACCAAAGATTTGCTGTTCTGGAGACACCGCTATGGAGCAGGATTTACTTCAGTAGAGCTTTGGTGTTCAGGAGGCCGTCCCTTGAGTGTGTCACTCATGGATATGGTAGGGTTGTAATCCAGCATGGTAGAGTCTGATCACCAGGTGCACTGTCTCTGGGGCCTCCTGGGAGGTGCAAAGTCAGCCTCTGCCTGTGCTCTGCCCAGGGCAACCCAACATGAGCTACATAGCAATCCATGGATGGCTGTTACTTGTGGTAGGCTTAGAGGTATCCTGGAGAAGCCAAGCTATGAACCAATGAAGCTGCTGCTAGAGCCATACCTGGGGCCACTTATCGAGAAGTATGGGAGGCTAGTTGCTGCTTGTTTGAGAGATTTTTAAAAAGTCCTAAGCATGAGGTTAGAGAGGCCACTTGCATAGAAAAGCCACTGGAAATGGTTTGGATGAGCTTGCAAGTAGGGACAGACGGAGTCTCCAAGAATCACCAGGGCAGGTCCAAAGATGTCAGTAAGGTTGATAGAGATTCAAATATGGTACCTGTCTGCTGTGTCTGTGGGGGGAGGGCTCATCAAAGGAGCAATGGCCTCTGTCAGCTCTTCTGTCTATGAGAAAGCTGCCCTTCTAGCTCTTTCCCTGATTCCGGGCAAATTATTTTCTCCCCAAATTTCCCAGGTTTCTTTCAAGCTGCTGCTCAGCCCTGGAGCTCAGAGGGAGTCCATCTGAGTAAGTCCATGCATTGGCCCTTTAAGAGGAACTGCCTGGGACTACCTTAGCCTCCAAGAACCTCAGCTGTAATCCGCACTGGTTTTTACAGCCAGAAGTTGTGGGGACTTCTCTTCTTGGTACTGGAACCCTGGGCTGGGGGGCCTGAGGTAGGGCTGGGACTCCTTGCTCCTCTGGGAAACCTCCACCATCCAGATATTCCATCTGGTTTTAAACCTTGGCACCTGGGTGTGGAACCATGGCTACATCTCTGAGATTCAGCCTGGATCCCACCTGATTCTCTGCCCCTCCTACAGTATAAATGCTTCCAGTTCCTGGATGTAGGGCTTCTGTTCAGCTACATTTCAGGAGGTTCTGAATGATGGTTGTTCTGTATTTTAGTTGTAATTTTGATGTGGTTGTGGGAGGCAGTGGGTACAGCAGTTACCTACACTGCCATCTTGTTGTCACTCCATCTCTACTTTTTAATAACAAATTGTGCAAAGGATTTGAAGAACTTATAAAAATACCTATTATGAATAATCATTATAATTGAGTGCTTACAATATGCAAAGCATTATGCTAATTTTATTAGTTCAAATTACACCTTAAAACAATCCTCTTACTTAGACATTATTATTTTTTCTTTCCATAGTTGAATAATCTTGAGACTCCATAAAGCCTAGTAATTTGACGAAGGTCTCAAACTGTGAAAATGGGGAGCCCAAGAGATATAATCAAAATACTTAATGAAAAGTAAGAAATAGGTACATGACAATTAGAGTAAATACCCAGAATGTACACTGTGTTGCCCACATCATAATGAGTTTTGGGTGAATATCAGTTTTGGTGAAGGCTGAAGAAATCCTCAGATATTTCTGAGGTTAAATTGTACAAACCATATTGTATTGTCCTTCAAATATAACAAAGTCAAATGCATAGATATTTTTGGATTAAAGTGAAGGTGAAATAATCCTGAGAAAATAGAGTTAAATATAAGATTAATGCACAAGAATACAGAGCATGTTCCCCGTACAGTTGGTATGATGGCATATGATTTCATTGCTGCCTTTCTAGTACCAAAAGTAGAGTAAAATGTAAACAATTATAAGATTAAGAGCAACAATAAAATAAAAATTAAAGCAGATTTTTTTTTAAAGAAGCAAAGTTGATTATAAGATGAGACCTGAGAGATTTTCCTTGCTTGAAAAAGCAGAAAATAAATGTGTTACAGTGTAGAGAAACATAACCTTCCTCTATAGCTAATAAATATTAAATTTCACATAGCTATTTTTTTATAGTTAATCTATGAAATCTTATAGCATAAAGCCAAAATGCAGTTCATTCACAACAAGAAAACATACAATATTCACAAAATATGCAACATTTTTATTATTTGATAGAATATTTTTCTTCCAAAATTAGTTTTCTATTGTTCAGTATTGCACACACACACACACACACACACACAAAATGTTCCTTGATAAAATAATTAGAAGGTATTGGTATGATGGCAATATATAGCAGAATTTTTTATTTTTATTTTTATTATTTTTTTCTTTTGCCTTTAATAATATATAAGTAATTTTAACACCCTGTGAAAATTATTAAATCAGTATTTTTAAATACTGATAGGTAGTAATAATATATAAAATCAGTCTTTAAAGGTTTAATATGTTAAATTGAGAACATAATTTTCTCATCTAGTAAAAACTCTAAGTTTAAAACTAATGTTCTGCTAATGTGCTTGCATAATTCATGTCACTTGAATTAAACCAGTAATAAAAATGAAACATAATTTACTTTTAATTACAATAAAAAAAAATTCTGAAGGGAGTTTAGAATATTCAGTCCAGGCTGAATAAATTGATGTATACTTTCAATATTAAAGCAAAACATTAAACATCTCAGCTGTTATGTGCATGTATTTATTTCATTCAAATGTTTGGCAGTAAGCAGAAGCTCTCTTAACATTCCTTAGCATGCACCAAGTCTTTAATTAACTTCAGTAGCACACAAACTTATTTTTTTTAAAACAAGGAAGTTGACGCTTCAGTGTGATGAAAGGGCTGCTATTTGGCAGTTTAATTTTCTGCCCCTCTTCTTAATACCACTTCTATGGACAGCTTCCTTTATTTAAACCGGGTCCTTATCAGTTATCTACAGGACCTGACACTTAGCTAGTAGCCCTGCAATCCCATCTCCCGTATTTGTTCGAACTCTATTTCCTTGTGCACCAATGAACACAGTATATTTTTAAGTATGCCAGGCTAGTGAGGACTACATAACAAATAAGTCAGAAAAATTTTTTTATCAGCTCAAAGACAACTTTAAAATACAGAGAATCCTTTCACATTTTTACATTTTCTCTAATATTTTTTACAATGTAATCATCAATTTTAGGCTAGAGCTGAAATACATATAGACACAAAATCAATATTGTAGCCTTTGAAAAAATTTTTAAAAATACTTCTTTATTGATTTCAGAGAGACGAAGGGAGAGGGGGAGAGAGAGAGAAACATCAGTGATGAGAGAGTCATCATTGATGGGTTGCCTCCTGCATGCCCCCAACTGGGGATCGAGCCCCCAATCTGGGCATGTGCCCTGACTGGGAATTGAAGTGTGATCTCCTGGATCCTAGGTCGATGCACAACTGCTGAGCCATGCCTGGCTGGGCACCCTCGAAATTTTTATACTATTCTCTGATGAGAAAATATTAGGCTTGTATACATCAAAAGTATGTTTATAAACCGCTTCCCCAAAAATAAAACAAAGGATAGCTATTTTAAACCCTAAATTGTAAAGTCCCTTAAAGGCAAAGAATGTGTGTAATCAACATATTGTTTTCCAGAGCCCATCATAGGACATGGCACATAGTAGGCATGCAGTGAAGCCTGAGAAGCATTCAATGCATTCACAAGACAAGGACTATTAGCCTTTAATGTGCTTGAATTGCCAGGCACCATTGCTCCTTGCAGGCAAATAGTATTCAGTTGTAAGGAAGCCTGAACCCAAACTGCAGTGAGTGACTATGTAGCAACAAGGGAGTCTATTTGAGCTACTCAAACTGTTTTGACAACAGGATAGTCATAAGTCACTTCACAGAACTGTGTCTTAACACATACTGTACAACAGGGCATTGATTTGGTAGAGAAAGTACCATTCAATTTGTGTTATGACATTTTATTCTAGTAATAGATTCAATATCTTACTATTGATCTTTGTCAGGTTACTTTATCTCACTGAATGGGCTGCTTAAGAATGCCAGAGTATCTTAAGCAGTGAAAAAATAATTATCTTTCCCCTCTTATTAATTCAAAAGGGACCAACAAAGTTTGACCTATCTCATGATGATTTTGTCAATGTTAATTTGAAATATTAAATACGTAATTCTCAAAATGTGTTTTCTAAGAAAAATGTTTATCTGTAAAGTTTATAATAATGTTCAAGATGGAATTTTTAAAGTTTGATGCATCTCTATTCTAAGTAATTTGAAAGTTATATGTTGAGAAACTGAAAATATATTTTTTTCTTTTCTCCTCTGATTCTGATACAATTGTAGTTAATCTAGTTATTAATAACAGGAAAGGAGCAAAGGAAAGGCCAAATATTACAGGCATGTCATTTAGGCAGCTTTGTCAGGAAGCTGCAGCTTTACACTCCCCAGAGAGCCACCTGTCCATTCCCTGAGGATTGCTGCAAGAAGGGACTGGACAGGGGTGTGATAGATGCATGCCCAGTTAAGTTGGGAGGAATAGTAAAGGTGCTTGCTTCAGTCACACCTGAGAACAGAGGTTATTGGCGAGAATGGGCGTAGCCACTGTAAGCTCTGGAAGGTATTTGGATACTTAATTCCCTGAGAAAAGGAATTCACTCCCTTGGTCTTTCTTGGTGGACTCTTGGCTTGAGGGGCTCTCTTCTGCTCACCTGCATTTGCCCATGTGGACCTTACATGCAATGGACTAATGGGCTGCAACTAGCCTGATGCTGAACTGGACCAGGCAGCAACATGGAAAGGAAACTCTGGACACTGGCTTTGCTTCTAGCTCTACTGAAGCCCCAACTACACTTCTTCCAGGACCAGATTAAGGGAAATGGGACTTTAGAAACCCAGGGATGTAATTCCGTGCATATAAAAATCATCCTCCTGTGCGAGTCTCAGAAAATTCTTTTTCTAGAGATATCATAAAGGCTCCACCCCCAGCACTCAGTGGAGAAAAGGATACCCCAATTCCCTTGATAACAGTTCTATGCTTCTGAGCTATTCTGTAGAGTAATTCCAGAACAACATGGACTTCATTATTCCAAATCATAGGCTTAACAGTCAAAACAAATAATATCCAGGTGGTTTTTTTTCTAGATGAGTAAAATTACAGAACAGAGGCTCCATAACATGTAGGAAAATGTTTAAAAGCTGTTAAGTTCATTTAAAACTATACAACTGAGAATGCCATCCAACAGATAGTGATACATAGGTTTTACTGCTTTTGAAAATAAAAGTGATGAGCTTTTTTTCACTATGTCCTTCTCTAATAATTATATTTATTATCAATTAACTTAAAGGTCTATGTCATTCTAATCTGTAGTCATCCAGGCTTAATTTATATTTTATCTTTTAGTCCCTAGTGTGACCTTCTCCACTCAATAAGTGATACAATATTTTTAACTGAATTATGGATTAATTTTTGAAAAATTGGTATACAGTCTTATAATTACATATTCCATATTCTCTGGATTACAACTAAATATTCAAATTTGAAATCTGAAGAAATAGTTGTAAAAGGGGACTACAGTCTTTATATATATATATATATATAAATTATATATATATATAATTTTGATGAGAGGCCCTAAGAAATTAACTCTTGTTTATATCAATCAGCCTATGTTAAAATTGGTTTCATTATTCATTGCTTCAGTTAAAGTCACAGAACCTATGGACGACATTATGTGAGGACTTACTGTATTTTATAATACACTCTGTTGCTTAAATGTACCTTTGCTCTCTATGAATGGCTCTTATCACACTCAGATTTCCTAGTAAAATACTATGAAAAAGCTGAATAGAAATTTTTAAAAGAAGGAATGTTGAAGTTACTTAAACATCTAATTAAGAATTTAGAAACATTATATGACTCTCATGTTAGAAATACAACTATTTCTAACACCAATGTAAATTTTCCTTTTTTCCATTTCTCAGCTTTTACAGTGTGTGAAAAAAAATGACTTTGTAGAGCTTTTTTTAAAGGAAGTTAATTTTGATTCTGCAATAATTAGTCATCATTTTAATAGTTGTATATTTACCTTTCATACTTCCAACATTTTCTTTAATTCTGTCAAAACAAAGGCCTTATTGGTTTTCTTTATTCTATCTTACATATTTCTAGTATTAATGTTTTTATTATTATGACTTGTTCCTTTTCAAAATATTCTATTCTCTTTGAGCTCTTACCACCACTGTACTCACTCCTTGATACCCAGGTCATTTCTCCTAGTTTCCTGGAAAAAATAAAATAATCTCCAAATATTTGCTTTAGTTCTTATTGGAACTCTATCAGGGCCCTGATCCAATTTCTTCTCATTCTAATTTGCTGGCGTAGAAGAAAAGTGGCATAATTAGGAAGGTGTCTTCCACATCTTACCATGTTTAAATTTTTAATAAATGAAATCCTTTAAAGAATAATTCCTCTTTCTTCAAGTCAAAGATTACTAAACTCTATAATTATTGAAACATATTAGTAAAAAATTCATTCTAATCTACTTTAGGCATTGTGTGTTTTTTTTCTTAATTTCTAAGTGAATGAAATCAATTATATATGGTTTTCAAACCTGGCACATTTTTTAGGTCTCATAGAAAATTTTCCTTTGAAATCCTTTTGAGTACTCTTACTCATCTCTATGGAACACATTGCCTTAACAGCTAAGAGTTAACTATCGATTCTTGAAATCGATAGGCTTTTCAAAGCCTAGCAAACCTCAGAACTTAAGGAAATATTCCCAAATGGCTGACCCATTCCCAAATGAGCAGTATCTTACTGCTCATTCATTTTTACCCTTTTTCTGTGATACATTTATTTTATCTTCTACAAAAAGTCTTAGAAATCAGTTAGCAAGCTAGGTAAGTAGACACGTAAACAGATACTTCCTTTTCTTGCCTTCCTATACTGTTGCTCACTGACCTCTTCTATGGCTGTAATTTGTTACACTGTACGTAGCAAAAAACAGGTACCAATTTTATGTTATGCCTAAAATTCTCCCAGTTTTAGCCTGTAAATTATTTTCTCATCTAGCGCATTTCTATAAACTAACAATTGGAAATTTAGCAATCACCAGGAAGACAGAAGTATCAGAGCAAAGGCCAAAGCGGCAGTGGCAACTGAAAGGCAGCTTTGTATCCCGCCTGCCCTCTAAAAAGCAGAGCCAAATCTAGGTCATTACATTCAGCAGGGAGCTTTCAAACACCTTCCAACTCTGTGCTGCAGGATGATGAGTGTCTTCTGACCTAGTTTTGCACATGAGAAATGCAAGGCTGCCAGGCTATGGAGGCTGGAAGTGTTGGATCTGTGCCTTTCTGTTGCTAGAAGGATTCCTAAAATGTAAGTTTCAGGATTTCTTTCCAAGAAACAATACTGTGGTTATGTTTGCTATGTCTTCACTGGGAGGCCATGATCTTTTACTACTATTTCTGATTGTATGCAAATTGAAATTGACTAAGATGGTCTTAATGCCCTATCAGCTTGACCAGACTCCCATCTTCCTGCCTCTAGGACTTTGACCTCCCTTTTCTTTGAGGATTTACTTTAGAAAACTTGTAATTGTAAATTCTTTCTTTACTCCTTTGAGATGTGAATGATTTTAAAAGGCTCTTGCCAGTTTTACAATTCAGAAATGTTTTTCTTAAGGCCCTGGAAACCATCCCTTTGAAATGCTAACTTCAAGGGAGAGAGCACCCAGTCTCTCAGTTTTGTGAGACTCTAAGAGCATAACCTTAGTGAGCTCCTTGCTTCAAGATGTAAAACTACCTTCACTCACAAAGAAAGGAGAAACATTACTTTTCCTTTAGATACAGTCAATTAGCAAATACAGATGGCCTGTGTTCTCTCCCACCCAAGCACTTAAAAATCCTCCCCTCTACCCTTTGTTTCAGAATTATTTTATTTTTTAATTAATTTATTGGTTAATAAAATTGTATAGGTTTCAAGTGTACAGTTCTATGCTACATCATGTGTATTTTGCATTGTTTGTTTATCACAAAGTCAAACCTTGTCCAGTCACCATATATTTGACCCCCTTTACCCTTTATTACCCTGAGCCCATTCCCTCTGGTAAACTACCATACTGTTATCTGTGTCTATGGGTTTTCGTTTGTTTGATTTTCTTTGTTCATTTACTGCTTTCGGTTTTATATTAGACATATGAGTGAAATCATATGGTTCTTGACTTTTTCTGTCTGATTTATTTCGCTTAGTGTGGTAAGTAAACATAGAGTTCTGGTCTCTCTCCCTGATTGCAACAGCCTTCAATAAAGACATGCTTACCTGTTTAACTTTGTCCAGGGCAATATTTACTTTGACAAAATATAATTTTAAAATTACTGAGGCTGGAAAATGTATGTCTAGCACATTGCTACTCTGAGATTCAGCACTTAAAGCATGTGCATTTTTCCTTTCAAAGAAGCTTCATTTACTGACTGTTACATTGGTATTCGAAAGTTTCTCTTTATGATAAGCCAAATCCTCAAAGAAGATAGATTCCCACTAGTTCCAAGATCTTTTGCTTTTACAAGCTGATCTTCAAATATCATCTCTTGTTTCTCTGTGATCGGAAACACTGAAAAATTCAGCTCCTTAAACTAGGGATCCTGATGGTTTGATAATCAGGTTCTAGCCCACCTTTCTTTTTTCTTTTTTTTCTCATTTAAGGATCAAGAGTTCAGGCAAAATGAACAACATGCCATTCCTAAAAAATATCCACTCATACTATCTTCCTTCGCCACTATAACAATATTTTATTATAATGTCTCCTCTTATCTCATGATTCTTGAAAAGCTACTAAAATGTTTTAAATGAATGTGAACCCTGATGATACTCTGAACAGCAGGTTTTATGCCTTCTTTCTCTTAACATTTCACATTACATCGCATTTATCACCTCGCCTCTTTTCTCCATTTGAGTCTTGGGTTTCTGGAGGCAAATACATGGTTTACTTATCAGTTTATTTTCCAGAGAGAGAGCTAATACTTGCACAATAAGCAACATTCAACAAATGCTTGCTAAATTAGCAAAATTATTTGCTACAGTGAGTGTTCTGTGAAGGTTTTAACATTAAAATACCACATTGTAAAGAAAAAGGAGTTATTTGAACACATCTATTTCAAAATAAAAGAAAATTAGAATCCATTTCCCTTCCTAGTGTTTTAAATATGGCCATAAACAAATTCTCATTTGATAATTAATAACCTCCCTGCTCTTCTTTTAAGCTCATCTATGTGTTATTTACTTTTATAAGCCAATTTAAATTCCTTCTGGAAGAAATTTGACATATATACATATATGTGTAGTTTCAGTGACAAAAGAAAAAGTAGTCTGACTTTTCTGTAAGTCTTTCAAATGGAAAAAAAATGAAAGATACAGCTCTCTTTTCCTTTAAGCTTTAGATCCTGTACTCGAAGTCTAAAATCCACAAGACATCAATGTGAAACTACAAATATTTTACTGTACCTGTATATGCAAATTGGACAAGATCCCAGAGGGCATTGGGGTCGATGCCTTCCATCTTAATTTCCTCTTGCTTGGCTTCACAAACATCACTTGTAAACATGGCAGCAAAGTAGTCTGAGACGGAGCTCAGAACAAGCCTGAAAAAGTCAAAGGATCCAATTTAGGTCGTGAATATAAAGCATCAGAAAGCTAAGTGTCAACAATGGAGTGCAGAGCAATCCATCTATAGGCCTGTCCATCTACTTATCCATCTATCAATCATCTATGTATCTATGTGTCTATCAATCAATCTATTAATCTATATGACCTTATGGGTTGTACTTTTAAAAAATTATTTAGAGTATTCTGCTCTAACCTTTGGTTACAGAGCATTCTCCTACATTTTCTACCATTTTAAATACATTTTTCCTTTCACATTTAGTTCTTCCATCCTTTTGGGTAGGAATCCAGTTTTATGTCTTTCTCCACACTCACCCACTTTTCACCACACTCTCTATTAAAGAATTTGATTTGCTCAGTAAATTAATGGTGCCACCTATACCATGAATTTGAATCTGAAATGCATACTGATCTGTCTCTGAGATTTCTATTTTTTTGCTTATTTGCTTCTTCTTATGTCAATAAAATATTCTTTTTTATACGTATAACTATATATAAATATAAACAAGTAAATACTATAATTCTAATGTCTTTATATCATATGAGGCAAATCCTCCTTCTTTGGTTTTGCTTAACTAGTAGTAGATTTTTTAAAAATATGTTTTTATTGATTTTAGAGAGAAGAAAGGAGAGGGAGCCCTGCCGGGCGTGGCTCAGCGGTTGAGTCTCGACCTAGGATCCAGGCGATTGGGGTTCGATCCCTGGTCGGGGCACATGCCCGGGTTGTGGGCTGCAGCCGATCAATGACTCTCTTATCACTGATGTTTCTATCTCTCTCTCCATCTCCTTTCCTCTCTCTGAAACCGATAAAGATGTATTTTTTTTAAAAAAAGAAAGAAAAGAAAGGAGAGGGAGAGAGAGAGAAACATCTATGTGAGAGGGAAACATTGATCGGTAGCCTCCTGCTTGCACCCCAACAGGGGCGTGAACCCAAAACCTGGGCATGTGCCCTGACTGGGAATCAAACCAGTGACCCTTTGGTGCACAGGATCACTCAACCAGCTGAGCCACACCACACTGGCCAGGGCATGAATTTTTATTTTTCATATAAAGTTTAAAGTACATTTGTTAAGTTTGTTAAGTAAGTCAAATATAATTTTAATTAAAAATGCAGTAAATTTCTGATTTTATTTGTGTGTTGATATATTTACTACATAAAGTCATCCAATACAAAAGTGTAAAATATCCCTCCATGTATTCAGGATATTTTGTCTGATTTATGTTCAAATTTTAAAGATTTTCCTAAAATCGTTTTGTGTACCTTTGGTTGATTCCTACATACTTTACAGTTTTTTTAGCATTATTTATAGTAACTTTTTAAAAAATTATATTTTTGGGGTGGGTTTTGTTGGTTTAGAATTCATTAATTGAAACTTTCATACATGCATGTTTTATATGACACATTTATTGATTTTCTTACTAGGTCCTTTGATTCTGATATACATATTTTTTCTTTTAGGTAGATGATTGTATCATTTGCAAATAATCTCATTTTGACCTGTTCCAACTCCTTTTCTTTTGCTTTCCTTAAAACCTCATGTAGGACCTCAGTTCTGTGTTAAGCAGTAGCTGTGCAGGCAAGAAAATT
Organism: Miniopterus natalensis; assembly: GCF_054644295.1. Classification (NCBI taxonomy): domain Eukaryota; kingdom Metazoa; phylum Chordata; class Mammalia; order Chiroptera; family Miniopteridae; genus Miniopterus; species Miniopterus natalensis. Next base: position 56,913,613 of record NC_142082.1, on the reverse strand, counting down.
TGTGTTTTTCTCTATCTTAAAAGGAGCACATCTAAAGATTCTCCTTTCAATAGGATACTTGCTAAATGTATTGGTATATAAGCTTTATAAAGTCAGGAAAATCCTTTTAATTTCTAGCTTTGCTAAACACTTTTATAATAGATGGGTGTTAAAATTCAAAAAAGGCCTTTTATTCCTGAATCAAATTATCTTTAAGACTTCTCTATTTATAGTCATAAAGGAAACTAACCTATAATTTGTTTTCTTATATGTCCTTATCTGACTCTTGAATCAAGATTATACAAGCCTCATCAAATGAGCTAGCAGTTTCATCTCTTTTAAATTTTGTAAAATAACTTATAGAAGGAAACTATTTTTTCTTTAAGATGTTCTGGACCTTACCTGGAAAAATATATTGGCTTGGCTATTTTAGAAAAAGGTAGCATATCAATCCCATTTCAATTATTGAATAAAGCATGAGACATTATTTATGTGCTCTATTTCTTCATCAATTTTTTGTATTTTATGTTTTTCAAGAATTTATCCAGGTCCTGAACTTTATTAATGTATATTGTTCATAAAATTATTTTTGGGTTTAGTTCTACCCATTTATATATTTTTTTATTATTTTTTCTTTGTTTTACTCTTTTTATTGTCTTTTGTTTCATTCATTAACATTTTAACTACATCTTTTTCTTTCATAAATGTATGTTTCTCTTGAGTAAAGATCAGACTTTTTTTTCCTCCAGAAAAGCCAGATATTAAGTATTTTAGGCATTGAGAGTTATACATATAGTCTTTGTCACATACTTTCCTTTTTAATTTTTTTATTTAATTAAAAATGAAAAAATAAATTTTAGCTTGTGATTCACATAAAACAAGAATCTTACTTTGGAGGCTTTGTCTAGAGATTACAATATTACTCTTTAGCTAATAATGTTCTATCATTAAATATACTTTTTAGAAATATTGTAAGAATCTTACAATACTATAATTCTGCTTACTCCCTCCACTCAGTCAAGAATATTTTTTGAAGAACGTGTACATATATATGTGTGTGCGTGTATGTGTGTGTGTGTGTGTGTGCGTGTATGTGTGTGTGTGAGTGTGTGCATGCGTGTGAAAAGAAAACTTTATCTTATTCTTCTCTTTTTCTGGAGCTTTTTATTCATTTCTGAAGAAGTAGATTTCAATCTGGTAACAACCAAATTAACTTCTTCACTATTTTTTTGTATTGTAGATCTGATGGCAAAAAATTCTCCTAGCTTTCATTGTACTGAAATTGTATATTAAACTGGCTCCAAAATACCTTGTAAAAATTATTTTCACTTGATATAGGATTTTAGATTGAAAAATTTTTTTCCTTTGGGACTAGAAAAACATTCTATTTTTCCATTGTTACCAATAGAAAATTAGCTTCCCTTAATATACTTGTTTTCCTGATTTACTGTTTTCTTAAAATATATAATTGTTTTTAATGTTTTTCCCTTTTCTTAGGATTTTAGCAGTTTAACTTTGATATTCCTACATGTGGTTACTTAGTATTTACTTTGATTCTGAGCTTTCTGGAGCAGTGGACAGATCTTTTTTTACCAAATTTAGAAAATTACCTGCAAATAATTTCTAATTTTTTTTCACTCAGTTCACTCTTTATCTCTTTCTAGAAGCTTAGTTGCATATGCCTCACAGGTTGTTGAGTCTCAGCTCATTTTTCTCTTAACTTTCTTTTATTCTGTTTCACTGTAGATTATTTAAATTTCAGTTGTATATGGAACATTGTGCCAAAAAAAAAAAAAAAAAAAAGGTGAGGCTTAAAACTAAGAAGAGAGCATAAGATTTAAAGAAAACAGTATAGGCATTTCATTTTTTTGGTGATTATTTTGTCATTTTGAAAGGAATGAAGATTTTTCATGTACTTTAAAATCCTAAGTGGAAATATAAATTGAAGAAACATTGATTAAGACACTTAATAATATATTATAACTCTAAAGAAACAGAGAACTGGCCCTGGCTGGTATGGCTCATTGGTTGGAGCACAGTCCAGTGCACTAAGGTCTCTGGTTCAATTCCTGGTCTGGGCACATACCTAGGTTGTGGGTTTGATCTCCAGTGGGGGCACGGGAGGCAACCGATTGATGTTCCTTTCTCATATCAATGTTTCTCTCTCTTTCTCTGTCTCCCTTTCTTTCTCTCCAAAATCAATAAAAAACATATGCTCACGTGAAGATTTAAAAAAAAGAAAGAAAATGAAATAGAGAACTGTTTTTTTAAAAAAAAGAACATTACAGTTAAGAGGTTTGTTTTTTACAGTTACTTGAATTAAAGATTCTGAAAATTTGAACCTGGAACACCTTTTTTCTAGAAAGTAATAAAATGCTCAAAAAATGATGGGCACATGTCAAAAGAACTAAATGTGATGCTTATGCATGTAAACTAAACAACTCAACAGCAAACTCTGGATGTACTTTTCTTTCTAAGAACATTATAAGGAAAAGAAAAGGAAGAAAGGTCAATACAGGGCATTATTATCTAAAAGTTTTTATGCTTTCAGATCAGGTAAAAATATTTTAAAATTATTTATTTTGCAATTCTATCTGCTATATAGTTTATTTCTATATAAATCAAGGGCATGTAGAAAGTTCACTTCCACAAAGAGAGATATTCCTCCTTTATATTTTTTACAAAAGATACTTTATGCATTTAAAAAGTAGTTAATGGGATCTGTGATATTATCTATTCTATTAATATCAATGCTTAATTAAGGTGGTAACATTAGAAATGTTTCGCGTTATCAGTTTGTGACCCATTTATTTGGGCAGTTAGTAACTAAACATGTCAACATTTTATATTCTTAAATAATAATAAAATAATTAAGAGGCAGTTACCTTCAAATATTTATTATATACCAATTAGATAAATCAGTGACAAATAATCAGTTTTATCAAAAAGACTAAATATAACAATGTATGATATGAAAACAAACTGTAACAAACCAGAGGGTTGCAGACCTTTCTTAGTGCATCAGAAGTTTAAGGAGATAAAATTAACTGTTTTAATCTTACATGTATAAAGCCTTGATTTACAGCAAGGCCACATCCATATAAAGAAAAATATTATGAGACCTGGAGAATTCAACCTTAAATAATTACATAAAAGCTTCTCCATAAGCTGTAACATACAAAATATTGCTAACTCAGTAAGTGCAGAGAACTTCATAATGCGTTTAGATTTAGTGAACATAAAATTTGCATTAGATTTTAGAAGAGGGATGTAATGAATAACAGAAAGTAATATCTTTATATCTGCATATATAACATCTATTAATGAAAGGAAACTAGGAGCAAAAAATGCTCATATATATATATAAGTGGATAAATGCAGTCACTCTGGAAAATCTCTTATTAAGGTCACCACAAATGTATTTCTTTCGAAGTCTATTAAACATTTTTAAGTCTACTCCAATTCGTTGTGTGCTTGACATTGTTGACTTCCCATTCAGTCTTTAAATCTCCATTTCAGCTAAGGCAATACAGATTTTCTTATCTTGCTTACCTCTGATTCACTGACTTCTTTTCCTACTCATACTCTGAGGCTTTCATTGCTCCAGGCTTTGAATCAGGCTTCTAAATATTTGCCTTAACACTAGATGTTTCAGAATCATTGTTAAGCATGGCCTTAATTATTACTGCTATGGTATTTCTAAACCTAGCCTTGGGTCTGGAAATCTATAGGAACTTCTCATCAGATATCTCAGCAGCAATTCAGTATGCCATAAACTAAATCAAAGTCTTCCTTGTGAGGTTTTTCTTCATTTTTACCTCCCTGATTCTAACTGATGCTCCACCAATCTATTGAATTTTCAGAGTAGATACTATAAAATTATTATTTATGTTTCCTCCTCCTTCATTACTTATATCAAATAAAACACAAAATTCTTCTTTCCTTTTGTCCTGGACTTTGTGTTTGCCTTGCCCAGGCCCCTTTTATAAGGTGCACCAAAGCACCCTGGGCCAGTGATGCCAGCACCTAATTGATCCTAGTTACTCTTTCTCTAGAATCTCACATGGCCCAACAGGAGTTGTCCCCTGGGAGTTTATATGCTCCTGCTCCTCTTACCTCATTCCCCAGTCTTCCCTCCCCCCCAACCTTGGCCAATCTTCACCTGTGTGTGGGCCCAATAGTAATGACTAATAGAACTCGGGTATAAAAATAGTGCCCCTTTACCGAGGGGTTTGACTAACTCTGCAGCAAGTCATGCTCCAGAACTTCTTGGGAGTTAAAGATGAGCAAGGTCCCAGCTGAGGAGACCACACCCCTTATCTGTTCCTTCCTCTGCCCTATTCTGCTTCCTTTCTTTGAGGACACCCCTTATATAAACCATGCACACCTGAAGTCCAGTCTCCGGGTCAGTCTCCAGGAACCCTGAACTAGGACACTGTTCTTCGAAATATTTCTCAGTGAATCTCTTTCTTGGTATTTACATAGTCCTCATGTCATGCCAAGATAAACAATAGCTTCCTAGAACATAAATTAGTTTTTACAGTGCTCATTGTTTGTGCATTTTCTAAAGCTGGACCATTTTTCAGAGCTGACTTTGTAAATGATGACAGGCAGAGTACTGTAGTTATTAATACATTACTTCTATATCCAGACTGCCTGGGCTTGAATTCTATTTTCACGATGTATTATTTAAATGGTGAATGTTTTAGTATCTTCATTTCTTAGTTTTCTATTTTCTTAGAAACAAATATAGAAAATAAGGATTTCCTTCCCTTTCAAGCCAAAATAGGACAGTATATGGAAAGCACTTCAAAGAGGACCTGACATACTCAACACAGTAAGTGTTAACTACCATTATTATTATTATTGACTTAGTTGCGTCCCTCCTTTCTTTAAGAACTTACATGACTTTGTAATTATACACATCATTTCAAATGCAAACTTCTCTGCTGGTTTTCAAGTCATAATCACTTTTGCCCTACTTTTATGGATTAATGTTGCAGTAGTTTCCACAAACTATTCTACTTTCAATAAACCAGTGCCTTGTAATTTTCATGAACACAAATTTACTTCTCTTTTTCCCACATTAGCCTCACTATAAAATAGAATACCTGTTCTTTTTCTGACTGACCTAAAACACAACTTCTCTGAAAATCTTTCATAATACTCTGTCATCTGTTACTCTTCCTAATTTGATTATTTTTGCCCTTGGAATCAAAACCACATATTTGATTTGAGGTTATTTGCAACTATAATAATTTTCTTAATTGTTTTATGGGTTATTCCCTCCTCAAGATTCTTGAAAACTTCTGGATGAAAGGTACCATGTTTTATAGCCTTTTGCATCATCAACACCAACAGGGTATAAACTAGTGCTATAATATGTTTTACAAAGATTTCTTTTAATTCATGAAAGAAAACGATGCTTTGTGTACTGCTGAATATCATTGATAGGCTTAAGGAGGACATTATAATAATATGTAAATAATGGAAAACAAGTTTGTTAACATTTCTCAACCTTTTTTCCTCTCAAGTTTTTCTGGCTGTTTTGTAGTTCCCTTGTTCCTTTCCTCCTGCCTTGCTGTCTTTCTTTGTGAATGGATGAGTTTCTATAGTGTTAGGCTTTGATTCCCTTCTTTTATCTCTTGTGTATCTACTGTAGGTTTTCGTGGTCTGGTTATCATGAGACTTACAAAAAAATATCCTATAAATATAAATCTATTTTAAGTTGATAAAAACTTAACTTTCATCATATAAAAAACCCTTTTATTCCCCTCTCTATATTTCATGTTTTGATTTCTCAGTGTACCTATTTTATGCTGTGTATCCATTAATTATTATAGCTATAGTTGGTTTTAAGACTTTTGTCCTCTAGCCTCTATACTAAAGTGATTAACACAACATCATATTACAGTATTAGATTATTCTGAATTTGTCTATATACTTAACTTTACTAGTATGTTTTACACTTTTATATGTTTCCATGCTAGTAATTAGACTCCTTTCATTTCCACTTAAAGAACACCTTTCAGCATATCTTGTAAGGCAGGTCTAGTGGTGTGTTACTCTTTCGGGTCATGATCCCTGTGGCCTTGTGATGGTGTCGTACATTTAAGGAAGTAAGTGCCTCTTCCATTCTTAACATACTGGCTTGGGCAGGCAAAGCCCTTCACCAGTCAGCCCATCCAGAGATTCTGGGAGGGCCAGTTTGTGGTGTCTGAATGTAGGCTTCCTGCTGAAGTCTTTGGATGGGCAAGTGAGCAGGTGGCAGTCCTGGTGTTTGGTTACACAAGGACCACCAGCCTAGTGCCTGAGTTTTGTGGGGTAGACCTGGAGCCTAGAATCACTGGGGTGGGCCTGGCATTTGAGTTTGAGGTGACTGACATAGGTCTTAGATCAACGGAGGTCAACCAGTCACAAGGGACCACTGTGCTGGGCTTGGCATCCAGGTTCACAGGTCTGGTATGATACTGGGGTATTCTGGGAACATGATTTCATGGGAGCCTAGTTGAAGGTTGGAGTAGTCACTGTGGCTGGCATAGTGCTGGGGTCAACTCGGAGCTCGGGGGTCTCTGGAATCAGCCTGTAGCCTGATAGTTTGGTTCTAGCCTGAAGTTTTGTTCTGCTGAAGAAGATATGGTGCTGGGGTAAGCAGAGAGCCTGCATCTGTGGGAATCAGCCTCTAGTCTAGGTCTATAGGGGTCTGGGGACACGAGAGCTCTCCTGGTGCTGAGGTGGGTCAAAAGTTGGGATCTGTGATAGTCCGTCAGGTGGGGCCTAACCAGAAGCTTGGATTTGTGAAAGGTTGCCTGCCTTCAGGGTTTCAGGGGGCCTATTGGGAACATGGTGCCTCAGAAACCTCCCTGAGTCATAGGAGCAGGCCAATCTTGGAGGTGCCTGGGTCCACAAAAGCCACAAGGGGCCTGGGGCCATGGGCGCTTCCTGGAGCTGTGGGAACTGCCTGGGTCCAATGAAACCCTTTTTTGTTTTGTTTTTCTGAAGTTGGTACAGAGATGTTATGAACCATCAAGCTGATTGATACCTAGGTGAATATTGCATTTAAAAGAAAGGAAGAAATGAGTTATTCCTCAGCCATCAAAAGTTATCTTTAAAAGTTAGCTTTCTCTCAGTACAGAGAAACAGAACTACTTGCCCACCCCTGAGTATTAGTATCTAACTTACTTAGAAAGTAATATTTTTACTGTATGTAATGTTTTAATTGTTTCTAAATAAATCATTTCAATTGCCACTTTTAACCTCAATTATTTTCATGATATTAGTGTTTGGTAAAATACATTAAAATAATGCGTATATTCTAAATGTAACTAAATTCATTATTAAACACGGCAAAAATAAAACCAGAATATGATGTTTAATAAAATTCCCAGTGTTTTGGTCTATAGATCATGATATTTTGTCCCCATTACATATCATCATTTCATCTTTCATTTAAGTTTTTATTTGATCAGGAATTATTACATGCTTGTTCTAAAGAGTTCAAAAAAATATGTTTATATATTTTCTTTTCTTTTTTTACTTAGAGAGAGGGAAGGAAAGGGCAGGAGAGAGAAAGACTCTTTCATCCCTTTGCTGCACTGGGTGACACCCAAACAACGAAGCCACACTGGCCAGGGCACTTATACATTTCTAAAACATGTTAGTCCCTCCTATATCCTGCCTATGACACCTACTCCCCAGGACTAAGTTTTGTGAAATGTATATTTTATATCCTTACACACTTTTTCTATGTACATAAAATTATAAGTGACATTATTTCCAACTCAAAGGGTATTAATTATTTATGATTTTTCATTACTTTTGTCTAATGCACTTACTATTTTTAAAAAAAAATATCTTTATTGTTGAAAGGATTACAGATATCCCTCTTTTTCCCCCATTGATCCCCTCCACCCCACATATGCCTCCTGCCCCCCCCCCCAGGTCTTCACCACACTATTGTTTCTCTCTATGGGTTATGCATATAAATTCTCTGATTAATCTCTCCCCACCCACTCTCCCCACCTGCCTTCCCATTGAGATTCATCTGTCTGTTCCATGCTTCTATGTCTCTGGGTCTATTTTGTTCCTCAGTCTGTTTTGTTTATTAGATTCCACATGTGAGTGGGATCATGTAAAACTGAATCAGGAAGAATCAGAAAACCTGAATAGGTGAATAACAACCAATGAAATCCAAGCAGTAATAAAAAATAAAAAAAACTCCCAACAAACAAAAGCCCTGGTCCTTATGGCTTCACAGGGAAGCTTTCTAATTCTTTAAGTTGTAGGGCTAGTTTACTAAAATTTTTCTTGCTTTTTAAATTAGGCCTGCAGTGCTATGCACTTCCCTCTTAGGGCTGCTTTTTACTGTTTCCCATAGACTCTGGGTTGTTGTGTGTTCATTTTCATTTGTTTTCAGAAAGTTTTTGATTTCTTTCTTGATCTTATTGGTAACCCATACATTGTTTAATAACATGTTCTTTAGCCTCCATGTGTTTGAATGTTTTTGAGTGTTTTTACTGTAGTTGATTTCTAATTTCATGCCCTTGTGATCTCAGATGATTGATAAGATTTCAGTTTTCTTGAACTTGTAGAGACTTGTTTTGTGTCGTAATATGTGGTCTATCTTAAGCATGACCCACATGCACGTGAGAAGAATGTATATTCTGCAGCTTTGGGGTAAAATGTTCTGTAAATAACAATTAAATCCATCTGATCTAGTGTGCCATTTAGGGTCACTGTTTCTGTGTTGACTTTTTGTCTGGGAGATGTATCCAGTGAAGTCAGTGGGATGTTAAAGTTCACAACTATGATTGTATTGCTGTTGATCTGTCTCTTAAAGAGCTTAAGGTTATTATTTATAGGTCCTTATTTATTGCCATTTTAATTCTTTATGCCTATGTTTCTCTCGATATTTCTTATTATTAACAACCATCCCTTTAACATTTCGTGCAGTGCTGGTTTGGTGATAATAAACTCCTTTAGCCTTTTTTGTCTGGGGAGCTCTTTATTTCACCATCTATTTTGAATGATAGCCTTGATGGATAGAGTAGTCTTGGTTTCAGATCTTTGTTTTGCATTACCTTAAATACTTCATGCCATTCCTTTCTGGCCTGTAGAGTTTCTGATGAGAAATCAGTTGATAGCCTTATGGGAGCTCCTTTGTAGGTAACAGATTGCTTTTCTCTTGCTACTTTTAAGATTCTCTCTTTGTCTTGAAATTCTGGCATTTTAAATATGATGTGTCTGGGGGTGGACCTCTTTGGATTCTTCTTGTCTGGGACTCTCTGTGCCTTCTGAACTTGTGTGAATTTTTCCTTCACCAGGTTAGAGAAGTTTTCTGCCATTATTTCTTTGGACAGGTTCTCTAACTCTTGCTTACTTTTGAACTCTGCTGGTACTCTTATGATGCGAAGATTGTTGTTTCATGTTGTCCCATAGCTCCCTTAGGCTGTCCTGTTTTTTAATTATTTTTTTCTTTTTGGATCAATGATTGAATGATTTTTTTCTACTCTGTCTTCTAATTCACTGATCCAATCCTCAGCATCCTCTAATCCTGCTGTTTATTCCTTCCAATATATTCTTTATTTCTGCTATATCATTCTTAATTTCTTTCAGCATTTCCATATCTTTTTCATGTTGTTGAGCATCCTTACAATCAGTATTCTGAACTCTATATCTGATAGATTGCTTATCTCCATTTCATTTAGCTCTTTTCTGAAGACTTCTCTTGTTCTTTCATTTGGGGCTTTTTTTTTTTTTTTTTTTTTTGTCTCCCTATTTGGATTTGTTTCTATGTATCAGGTAGGCCTGCTAGGACTCTCAGTCTTTTTGGAGGGTCTCTAGTGCAGACCAATGTGAGATGCTGTTTGTGCCTGGCTTTGAGTACTCTGTTTGGAGCTATCAACAACCCAAAGCTTGAGGTCCCTGCTGCTGTGGCTGGGTGCATTTGGACAGGACCAAGATGCACATCAAAGTCTGCTTTTCCAAGGCCCAGGTCCAGAAGCAGATCAGGGAAAGACTCAAAGCACTCTGAGGTCTGCCTCTTCCTGCAGGTTGATTAATCTGGTTCTCTTAATGAGCTTCAAGCTGTAGAAACTCCAGAGTAGGGCCAGAGGTTTTCCAGCTTTTCCAGCAAGGTGGGGCAATTGCTTCCCTTTCAGGCCAAAGCTGCTTGGAAGGTAAATGTGTGCCTCTGCAGTATGAGGGAATGACACAGCACAGGAACCCAGAGAGGTGTTCTCTGAGCTCTATCTCCAAAGCCCACAACCTTAGATTCTCCTCACACAGCTCTGTCTCACTCTGCCCTCCCTCTGCTGGACCCCAAGGTGAGTGACTGCACATGAAACTTTGTGCTTTGGCCCTTTATGAGGGTGCCTGCATTTCTAGCTGTCTCTCCCTGGCAGACAGAAACTCTGCTGCTTTTCACAGCCACATGTTATGTAAGCACTTTTCTCAGTTCTGGTACTCTTGGCTGGGAAGCCCAGCCTGAGGTTTAGGCCCCAGAGTCCTCAGTGGGACCCTCCCACAGCTGAGATACCCCTCCGGTTCTTCAGCTGCTGCTGTGGGAGCTCAGTCAGCCCTCTCACACCTCCACACTTCCTACCAGACTCTATGTGGTCTCCCCTTTTCATTCTTGGTTATGAGGGTGTCCTTCAGCTCATCTTCAGTTGCACTTGATTATTTAGGATGGTTTTTCCATATTTTAGTTGTAATTCCAGTTTGGTCCCAGGAAAGTGTCAGTGTAGCTTCCACTCAGTCCATTGCCACCTTTAATCTCCTGCACTTACTCTTAATAATGGCTCAAGGGAGAAAAATTTTCACAAACTGAATCTTATCTCATTATATACCAGTATATTATAACAGAGTAGGCCCTGAAAAATCCCTTAATTCTTTTACCATTGAAAATTCTACAGTCCAATTTTTAAAACTGATCTCGTCAGTCTAATTTTCAGCATCTGACATCCCTGATTATAGGCAACATACCTATAAAAAAATCCTCTATATTTAGTATTCAGGAATTTACATTCAAATGTTTTTTTCATTTGCTGCTAATGAATTATTCTGGGCCATTTATGAGAAGTCTATATTTATTTTAGAATTTCTCTGAGGACCTAAAGCACAGGTAAATTCAGAATTATGATTATTCTACATGCTGAGAAAATATTAATGTGTCATTTTATGATTATTAGCCTTTCAGGGCTAACTTACTTAGAATAAGCCAAACAATAACCTAACATATCAATAGACATAGTATTCAATAAATACATTGATAATTGTGATCTATATCAGGTTAAAAGTATATATACAATATAGCTAGCATGCAAACAAAGTGTTTTATGAAGAGCACTTTAATGGTCCTAATCTCCTAATTTAAATAGAAAAGTATTTGAAAGTTTTGAATGATAAGATAATTTATATGAAATTAAATATACATGATCTTTATGGATGACTATTTAGTGAGCACTTATGACATTAGCTTGCAATGCCTTTCCTGAAAGAGCAGATCTTAATGCAAATTATTTCTTTTTTATTATTTAAAATTATAATAGTCCAAAATTTTTCAGTGCTAAAGATTGCATCATCAATTATATTTTGCCCAAAGACTATACTCAGTTGCACTAATTAAAATCTAACCAAATAACTTAAGAACACATCCATTTACTATTATTATTAAGATGATTATTTGTTTAAAACAAAGAACTAATTTTGCATTAATTATAATCAGTTCATTGTGCAAAATATTTATAAAGAGTTGGAATGTACTTACAATTACTGAAAAGAGTGCTTGTTTTTTCAAGTGCCCCATAAATATTTCACACAAATTTATTAATATATGTATGTTTAACTTAGAGTCATAAATATGTAAATTAAATATAAAATACATAGCACTAAAGTGTTAAACTATGGTGTAAATATAAATATAAACCTTTATTTTAATTAATTTAGCAGGTAGCCTTTGGCTAAAAAATATTTTATCACATTTAAAGAAAATGTAGATAATTGACAATAACACATTTAATTTAATATCTGCTAAATATATGAAATATTTTAGTGTTGAGAATAATATGTATAAATGTAATACATTGCTGAGATATTTTAAAGTAATCTATACCAGGAAGCAATTTTACTACTTACTAACCTGAATTATTATGAAACAACTTGTGTAATTAAACAAATTATTTTAAAAATAATATAACCAAGATAAAAAGAGTGATAGAGAAAACAATGCAGTATATAATTAATAAGAGATAACTGCTATGTATTGGTTAAAAGGCTTCAAATGAGAAATATTTTATTACTAACAATAAAACATTATAAGTTAAAATTATATGAAGTATATTAAACACTTCTCTCCTTAAAAAAATTAATGAGCATTTGATGTGTTAATATGCCTTTGAATTTATCGAGTCCCTCTATCTTATTAAACAAATATGAATAATTATTTGAATTAATTGATAAGTTAAATGAAGTAAATTTAGTAACACTCAAATTAAGAATATATTTTATGACAGTTTTTATCTAAATGCTAGTTAGGTCATAGCTTAGGAAAATCTGCATATTTGCCACACATATTACAACTTAAATGTCTCAATAATAATTACTATTTGTTAATGCAATATCATAAAAATATTTAAAAAAATAAGTGTGAGTACTCTATTGTTAGAATTATTGCCAGAGTTAGTTTACAGAGTTAGTTTACAGATTGAACCTTACATAATGTATACTAATTTAATGTCAATTGTTTTTTTTTCTATGCATTTTTAGTGTATTGGTTCAAATTCAGTGTCCACATTTTAATATTGTTACCATAGTAGAAATAGAATCTTCTTTTTCTAGAATCCTTTTAATAACCCACACTTATATACATATATATTATTTAGATAACACAATTTAAGTAAAAAATTATAAGGAGGAGTACATTAAAACATTTTTTTATATGTGTATAATTTACCCTTTCTATGAATTCATTAGTATTAATAGTATTAAATGACATGTCAAGGTAATCTAAGTCTGTTTGCCCATATATTCAATTACTTAAAATAATCAGTATCAATATTAAATCAAAATTATTTTTGCACTTAAAATTTCAAAAAAAGAAAAATGGAATAAAAAACCAACATCAAATTTGATTAACTTTAATAGATAAACTGATAGCAAATCAGTGTAACCAGATGTCACAAAATAATCAGATATCTAGTTCATGAAACTTGAAATTATAAATTATAAATATATAAGAAATGATTTATTACATTTAAAGAAATGTAGTTAATTGACAATAACACATTTAATTTAATATCTGCTAAATATATATAAAATATTTAAATGTTGAGAATAATATGCATAAAAGTAATACATTGCTGAGATGTTTTAAACTAATCTAAACCAAGAAGCAATTTTACTTCTTAGTAACCTGAACTATTTATGAAACAACTTGTGTAATTAAATTAATATTGTTTAAAAGTGCATTAGCTTTCAAATATATTGGGACTTAAGAATAATATTAGTGTGTTATAAGTTAGATAACATAATTAATACAAAATAAAGATGTTAATATGAAATACTTCTAATTTCCTAGTTGAAACAAATAATTTGTACCCAAAGTAACCTGACTTGTTTACAATTTCCACAGAAAATCCTGTCTCATTTCAGATTTTAGGAGCATACTCTTAAGTTTAAATTGATATCCACTTAGTATGATTGAGTCATATAAAAGAGAGTATTTATCAACCTCAAATGAAGTGTTTTTGAATTTTTTATATTTGCCTTATTTGTTAGAAACATTACTTAAAGAAAAATTTGTAGTAAAAGAAAAATACTCAAGCTTTCTTAGAAACATGAATAATTAATTCTCTAATTATGATATTTTGCAATCTATATACCAGACTATCGCTTTTAAATATATGAATGCATGTTTCTAATAAAGACAGATTACTATACCTATGTGCAGGTATTTTTCGGTTCCCAACAATCAGGATAACATCACAGAGTTGCTGTTGTTTCAAGTAACTTTCCATTTTTCTGAAGGTTTGCTCAGCATGGTGAACAGCCTGATAGAATTCTTCAGAACTACTGGAGTCCAAGTCACTTTGAGGTGTCAGTGAATGGCTAGTTGATGAAAGCCTGCAAACCACACACACAAAAGCTGATGTTTATAAAGTCCCACCACTGTCGAGAACTACATATAGAGTTTTAGAAATTTATAAGCAAGCTCATCTGAGTGTGGATCAATGGTTGAGTATCAACCTAGGATCCAGGAGATCACAGTTCGATTTCCGGTCAGGGCACATGCCCAAGTTGCAGGCTTAATCCCCAGTTGGGGGCATGCAGGAGGCAGCCAATCACTGATTCTCTCATCGTTGATGTTTCTATCTCTCTCTCCCCTTCTCCTTTCCTCTCTCTGAAATGCATAAAGGTTGTTTTTTTTTAATGGAAATTTACAAGGAAAATCAATGACTGTCTCATTATGTCCACCATTATTAATATGTCAAAAAGTCTATTTGGGGTTAAATGATTTTCTCCAGGAAGCAGTAAATGAATGGTAAATAATCTGTTTTTCTGTCTTAAAATATTTAAAAGATAGGTTATCTGCATTTATGATAACATAAAATTATTAAACTTGAAAAAGTGACATAGTAAAATACAACATCTCTATTCCAAAATTAATTACTAATAAAATGTTAATTTAATGCATTTGATATTGAGGTAGATCATCTAATTATACTATTCTAAATTATGATTCTTGTGAGGTATAGAAAATGTTGCTTTACAGACGTAGGTAAATTTTATTATGAGAAATTTTGAAACATGGTCTGTAAAAGATTGACAATAAACTGTTAATTGTTGAGTTTCATTTCTGTACCTAACAATTTACAAAAATATGCAAAAGTACAGAATGTATTAGCTCAATACTTCTATTTTAATCACCTATATATGTAACAAACTTTAGGATTTCAAAAAGCCCACGGTACTTAAGTATGGCTACTGCATCTATTAATATCATGGACTCTTTCACAATGAAGATTTAAAATGCCAAACTCTATTTCAAGAAGAATGCCAGTATTCTTAGATGTATGATGCGCCCAGCAGAACCAGTCAAGTGTTCTAATGAAAAATCCTTAAAACAATTTAAAAATGAAAATAAATTAGATCCATAACAATAATAATGAAATAGCTTGTTTCACGATAGAAAGTAATATGGAGAATTCTGCTTTTTATTACAATACAATAACTTGTAGCTCACTAAACCCCTCACCAAGAACACCGAAAAAAAAGTTACATATAATATCAAAATAAGTATTTAATTATTTAATTATTAACTATTTAAAAATTATTAATTATTTAAAAATTTAATTATTAACTACTAAAGCAGCTTTGCAATGAAGGGCCAAAATCCTATAATAAAGGTAAAGTCAGCTCAATATTCTACACTGCTTCCCCAACCCGTAGGTATTTACTAACTATAAACAGCATATGGTGAGAGTATGAGAAGCTCAGTATAATATAGCTACCAAGCAGAACTTTCTTCTGGGTCATGGGGCTTGGGGGAAATAATGTACACTGGAATTATGGGTTTCGAAGGTCGTCAGAAAGGTAAATGAGGGACCATAAAGGAGAAAGATCAGGTAAGACTGTCATTGTGTACCACTTTTTCCCTAGAGGTATTTGCTGATTCCTAAGCCATGCTAGACAAGCAGAAAATGGCTTATAAAAGTCTGAGGAGTTAAACAGAGCGTGAAAAATAAACATCTGGATTTAAGGACCAACAAGGACGAGGGACTCTGATAAATACACAGGCTCTCACCTGAACCTCCTAAAGGCTGTAACCTAGGGGTGAAGGAAATGGAAATAGACAAGATAACACAGAAGCTGAAACCTAGATTTGAAACAATGAAATCTCTAATTGCATTGAAGTGATTTTCTAGTCTAAATGTCAGTAAACAGTCAAAATAAGCCTTATTTAGAAAAAGATAATCCCATCCAGACTCTGATTTTTTTACACATATATGAGGCTTGACATTAAAGACAAAGAATAGCAGGCCTATAAAGAAAGAAACAATAGAAGCAGGCTCCTAGTTGCTACAGATATCTCTGAATGTATAGGTCATAATTAGCTATTTAATAGATGTGAAAATAACTGTAATTAATATATTTTAATATAGATGTCAAGCTGGAGCTTTTCACAACACATTACATTATAAGAAAAATCAAGTGGAAATAAAGACAATATAATAATTTAACTTGAGATTTCGGTAGATGAACTGAATTTGCAGATTGGACACAGATGAAAAAAACATTCTGATCTAAAAAACAAATGGAAAACATTTAAACTAAAATAATGAGATAAAAAAGTAAAAACTTATTTTCAGAAACAAATAAACATGGTATGAAATTATAATAGTCATATAATTATAGTTGTTAAGGTAGGAGAAAAGGAGGATGAGGAAAATTCACCTGAAGAAATAATGACCAAAAGTTTTCAAAAAAAATATTAAAGACATCAAGACACAGATTCAAGATTCACTATAAATTCCAAAATAAAACAAAGAAAATTACACATCATAGTAAAACCAAAACAAATCTAAAAAAACAAAACAAAAACACCTACAAAAAACCAAAATCCTTTCTTAGAACTTGCCAAAGAACAAAAAAAGATAACATGTCTCCAAACTCATTTAACAAGGCAAAATAACACTGATACAAAACCTAAAAAGGATGTTACAAGGAAGGAAAATGAATGGCCACTCTCTCTCCTAAATATATTTTCAAAAATCTGAAGTGAAATATTAACAACCAAATATAGAAATGTATGTTAAAAAAGGCATGTGTATATAAAAAAGCATCAAATATATAGTTGATAATGCATCACAAGTAAGTTGGACTTAATTAAGGAACACATTATAGTCATATAAAGCCACCTAATTCATTCATAAAGCAAGCGACATATTTAATCAAAATCTTTTCTCCTTGAGACTGAAAATGAAATCCATTAGGACTGCTTTTATTCAACAGTTTTCTGGAGGGCCATGCCAGTGTAATGTAGCAAGGGAAAAATAAATGAAGTTCATTAGACTTAAATAAGAAAAAACAAATAACTGATATTATTTTCAAAAGATTTGTTTGTGCGCATAGATATCCAAAAATACTACAGACAAATTTCGAAATTTAAAAAATTATGTGTCTTCCCTGTTATCCACAATATTTGTCTACACGATATGGTTATTTTCATCATACTTTACAACTTTCTCCTTAAATATTTAAAACTAATAGAAATTTTTCTGTACCATATGTTTACTTTTCACAAGTTTGTAAATTACAACCCCAGAATATGGTCATTTCCCAGCATTTATTTTAGGAATTTAGGCTCAGGCATTTGCAGGCAGAGCAGCAGAATTCTTCCACACATTAACACATTGAACAGAAAAGTCACAAAATGCCCTGCAGGATGCACTTTAAAACCTAGAATAAACATATTATTATTGGCTCTCAGGGAACTAAAGAGAATCAAGTCAGGGCTTTTGGTTACCAAATAAATTAAAACTGCCCAATTGAGATCTGATGTTTCTGGTCTGGTAGCAGATGGCATGAACAGGATGTAAAAGTCAAGATATTAGAGATTGCCCTGCAGAATGGCTCCAGATTGGTTTAAAGGAGATTAAGGATAAAGAGTCTATTCAAATCTTTATGTTAATTTCTTCCAAGGTAAGTAACATATTTGGGGCAGAAAATTTTACACCTCACTATGAATTTCATAGGTTGGGAAATGTTATCAAGAGAATAATTTAATATACTTTGTTTTCAAGTTACCAGTTTGTGATGGGTGCAATATTAGCACATATAGGAGAAAAAATAGAATAATACAGTTTTAGAGCTTAGTGCAACCATAGACATAAAATGAATAGGACATGGAATCTGACAGAACTAATAAAGTCTAAAAGCTAATTACTGTCAAGATAGTACCTTATTTTATGTAATCTGGTTACCCTAACAAATATCGACTACAATACAGACTTTTTCTAAAAAGTTTAAAAGTAATTTGAAAGGATAATTCGTAAAAGAACAGTGAACTAGAAACCAGCTCTGCTAGATTATGTTCACTGCTAGATTTTTTCCCTTACATTTCTCCATATTATATCTGAAAACAAGTCACTTTTCTTGAAGGTTGGTTGATCTGTCAGAGAAATGGTTTTGTTGGTTTGACTTGATTTTCTCCCTATAAAGTCACTGTCACAGTGCTTGCACATTTCCTCATAAATCATTTCCTGATCTCAGGCTGGAGTAGGACTTTCTGTCTTTTACGTTTGGCTCTGGATTTAAAAAGGAATTTCCAAATCTGAACATTTCTGTTTTTTCAGCTAAGGTTCATTATTTAAAATTCTTCCTATCACATATCCAGCCTTATTAGTTCAATAAATGAGACCTTAAAATTTTAGGAAATAGATTAGAGCTTTACAGTGTGTCTTGTAAGTACTAAGTAAAATTCTGACATTGGATTATTTCTATTATGGTCAAATTTTTAAATCTTCAACTTAAATTAACCATACAGTCTCTTTCCAATCTGAGAATCTCTCAAATGTTATAATCTGACAGTGTGATCTTCATTGTTATTGTGGCTCAATAACATAAAGCTTCATGTTACAAGAAAGGCAATTTAAAAAATTCATCATGACCTCTTTCCATCAGAATTTAAACTTGCTTAAGGTTACCCCAAACTAAGTTATATAAAACAATAAAATTAATAAAAAAATTTCTTGACCTTATGAACTACTCAAGCCATAGCAATTCTTCCCTGTTTTATTTTATCACCATATGTCTTGAAAGTACTTTATGCACTTATTAACTTAATTCCTGATTCTCTAAACACTCTTCAATCCATTTCAATTTTACTTCCCCAGCCACCCATCTAATAAAATTGCTTTTGCCAAGAGCACTAGTGTTTTCCTTCTGACTTAATTTAGATTTCATTACCTTAATTGCTGAGAACTGACCAACATACATTCCTGTTTCTGTGCTAAACAATTCAGGGCTAAACATCATTTACTTTCCCTGTACCAAACAATTTGGAGATGAAGCATATTTTCCTATTTTTGTGCTAAACATATTGAGATCAGACAGAAATGATGTAGGTCTTGCATCAGGAAATAGTTACTCCTAGGTAAGGCTGTGAATTAACTTTTAAAAAGCTACAAAAACCAACAATTATTCATCTGTTTTCACTTTAAAACACTTACCTACGTGCCTATCTAAAGCTATTACATCATAAATTCTGCCTATCGCCAAGCAGGCCTCAGCCTTCAATGCCTTCTTGGTTCAAATTACATTATCAAGAGCTATTTCTTGTATGATCTGAAACTTTTTCAGCTTTTAATACTCTTTCACTCAAGTTCTAATTCTAGCCATAATAAATAATTCCAGTTTCTGCAATATGTCACATCATTTCTGTTGAGATTTCACACATATACTATTCTTTACCTGTAGCTTTTACAACACATCGATATTCTTATGGATCGATCACTTTACTTAAATCTTCAGATATCAGTTTAAATATCACTTCTTTCAGGAGGACTTCTTTTAATTCTCATAACTTGGTGGGGGGGAAAGGGGGGTGTTACCCTGACATACTAATTACCTGGTATGGTTTAAAGAGGTTGATGGCATGAAAAATACCTTAGGAGTATAATAACTATTTGTTGAATAAATGAGTGAAGAATATTCTATGAGAAGATGGCTGTGGCCTTCATAGTACATCATTGGTACTATGAAATACCAATTTTAACTTATTATGATTTGCTTTGTTTGTTTCATAGAACACAAAAATATGTTTTTGGTAAAGGAATTTATGCTAACAGAGTGCCTGACATGCAGAGAATAGTTAGAAATGTTTGCATGAATTGTCACTGTTGAATTTTGAAAAACTTCCAGAACTCAGGAGAAAAAAAAGAACCACTACAGAAGAAAAAAATAATTATATATATATATAAGTAATTATATATATATGTGTGTGTATGTGTGTGTGTGTGTATTTTGTCAAAAAAATATGTAAAGTGCACTTTTTTCCCTAAAACATTTGAAAGTAAAAGACATCATTATACTTTACCACTGTTATCAGTTAACTTTGCTATAAAAGAAATCACTACTGTTTTAAAAAATAACCAAAACACCATGCATAACTACTACAACCAGAGTACATACACTCTTGCATTCTCTGGTAATGCATCTATGTACATTGTGAAAATACTAAAAAATACAATAAATATACTACAAAAATATCCCTAAGACCAGGTCCCAGCTTTATTATTATTTCTTTAATGTCCATGACTAACAGTAGAACTAAAATGGCAAAGTCAATTTGCAAGCATTTTTCTGTTTCTCTTGATTAATGAGTTAGCTTTTGTTTTGAGAGGATAATGTAAAGAACATCTCTATATTATCAAATAAAGAATTCCCCACAGATAGTCCTTGGGTAAGAGCCGAATGTAGTAAAAGATGCTTTTATTTAAGTGACAAAATAGCTGCTGTTTTAGCCCTGCAAATTAAGTGTACATTGCAGGCAACATATGTCTCTTCATATTATGTTTCCATTAAATAAATATTTATTTTAATTTATAAAAGTATTTCTTGAAATTAGAAGTTTTCTACTCTTTTATTTTTGGCATTGTTTACATATTTTATATGAAGCACATATTATTTCAATTTTAAAATTGAAATGTAATTATTACAGTAATAACTTTATTAAAATTATTACAAACAATACCAAAGATCAAAATGTGACTGAAAATTTTCAGATAATAAAATACTATCTAACATACCTTTTTAACTTCAAAAGTCTTCCACCTAGAGCTAGCTCTGCTATAAATAAAAAAGAAAAAAAATGAAAAGAAATTTAAGTAAATAAATAACTTTTAAAAATTAACTTTATATTAGAATGCTAGAGAATGAAGCATCATCATCATGTATTGGTATGAAAGAGTAAACCAGTATCAAAATAAATGTTTGGTTATGTTAAATACACTAATTTTCAAATATTTTAATAACCCCCAAGAGACAGGTTTAGATCTAGAAAATATTATAATGGATCAAATTCAAGCACCGGGTGCTACTTCTTAGAAACAAGAAAAATGAATATAGCCATTAATGTTGCTTCTGGGTGTAGTTTTCTTTTATAAGATAATTGAAATTTTAAGTAACGCTTTTTATCAAAAGTGTTGAAACACACACACATACACAAATTTCTTGGTAACACAGAACAATAGAAAGAAAGAACTTATGAGCCAAAGAAAAGTGTATATATTCTAGGCTCCATAACTTCCTTCACTCTGAATCTCAATTAATTTATCTATAAAGTAGAATACTATTGAGAACCCTCCTCATAGGATGTTTGTGGAAATAAACAAAATATATATTTGAAGCTGCTTTCTAACATAAACTATTAAGTAGATTTAAAAAAAAAAAAAAACACCATACGCGAAAAGGTGACCAATAGTATTTGTGAAATAAAAAGAGCACTTTTATGAACTAGATTCATCAGTACAATACAAGTTGCTTGAAAAATTATATCTGCCTTTAATAAAAATAATATAAAGCACAAATAATATATGTGTTTTTCTTTTGTAAATTTTATCATGTATAATCCATAGATATACTTGTTTAAAGTTAAAAGTATTTTTAAATGTTGAAATTACAAAATTGAAATAATTAGAATATTTTTAAGAACCTTAAACTCAAAATAAGAAAATTTGATATCCTCCATAAAACACTTATGTAGTTGATTCTGAAAATTCTCAACAAAAAAAGCAAATTCTGGGAAGAAAGACAACCTCTTAGAGGGAGATTCTGGCAATGGGAAAAGCTATAAAATTCTGAGGAAAGTAAAAATTGACATATGAATGATTAATTAATATTAGCTCTGCTCTAAGATATACTACACACCAAAGTAATTATAATAATATGCTAATGTATGTAGACAGGTACCTGGAAATTGTCTGTAGGAAAAGCTTCAGTGGGTACCAGATTAAGGTTGCCCTGGGTACTCACTGAAATAAATTGATGAGGTTCTACTCCCCCTGGACTCAAAGGAGTGACTCTAAAATATATTATGGGTTAATGGAAGACTGAAGTAACAGGGGTCCTAGAATCTGTAACACCAACATTCCCCAGCCATACTGTAGAAGAAATCTTATCTATATGGAAATAATACAGCTAATCTATCATGACCATCAGGTTTAACAATAATTACTGAATAGCCTAGCAAACATTCTTTTCACTGTTATGAAATTTATTGGCAAGGAGACCAATGACATACTTTTAAAGTTCTCTGGTAAACAAACTATTAATTCTGATACAATTACATTTAGTTCTTTGATGTCAATGGCAATATTGTACTAGATGAAAGCACTTAAGAATTAGAGACAGTGTGGGCTCTATTATCTCTATAGACTGTTGTCAGTTGTCTAATCAAGCCTGCCAACTGTTTCAGTAAATAAGGTTTTATTGGAACACAGCCACAAACAGTTATTTGATTATATATTGTCTATGTCTGCTTTCTTGCCACAGTAGCAAAGTCAACTAGTTGTGACAGAGATCATATGCTCCTGAGAGCCAAAAATATTTACTATCTAGTTCTTTATAAAAAAAAGAAAAAAAGAAAAAAAAAAATGTTTGCTGGCCCCTATTAGGATCATAAGAATGGAGTGGTGGTGACCTGTAAATCATAGTTACCTATAAACATCTCTGCAAGTAAGTTAATCATGAGGGACCTGAGTGAAATGGACAATACATAAAGTTATTACTTAGTCTATTTAATCATAAAAAAACAGATCATTTGTGAGAAATCTGAGTTGAAATGTCACGGTGGGACTCTATGCTCTTTTCCTTAAATTACTTTATTTAAATTAATTAAGAGAGTCACAGCATTTTTACTGAGTGTAAGACTGGGTTCTTTTAAGAAACAACCTTAAAAATTGCTACAAATCTGTAATAGAAATATTTATCCAGATATTTGGGCCCAATACCAGGAAAAAAAACCAAAATTTTCAAGAGTTATTAAATATTATCTCTGAGTTGAAGCAAGTACCTTACAACTATAAAATGCCAGCATATTCATCAGACAAAGAAGAAGCCTATGACAGGCAGGCTGTAAATTGTGTATTTCCTCAAGTCTATATCCTGGTATGTTTACTGGGCCAATGCACTTAACCTGAGGTTATTTCCTTGGTCCCAGAAAATGCATGGTAAGAAAAGATGTATTGAGAAACTGACACAATTCTCATATTGGTTTTCTTAACCCACACTGTCAGGTTTATTAAGGAACTCTCACCCCATACCTACTTCTGTAGTTAATGCAAAGCTATCCTGTATTCATAAAGAACTTGCAGATTCTAGTGCCACATTAAAATTTAAAATATGAAAAGATAGAGATTCTATTATATCCCAAATTAATTCATTTATATGGTAGGTACAAATTCCAGATGGGTCTTGAAAAATAACTAGATGATCAGAAATGTAACCAATTAGTGATGGTAACTGTAGCTGACATTCCAGATGTGATATTTCTACTGGGAAAAATCAACATAACCTATGGCACTTAGTATATAGATATAGACTTAATGTAGCACATTTTCTCAATCAACATTATTAGAGAAATCAGAAACATCAGCATTACTTTAATATCTTACCACAGGGGTATGATGACTCTCCTCCTTACAGTCTGCAAGAATTTTGATCACTTTGATATTCCATAAAACATCACCTAGTGCATGACATCTGTGATATTATGGTCACTGGGTTTGGTGGGTAGGAAATACCAAGTAAGCTAAATGTATTTGCCAGAGGGTGGGAGAAAAATCCTGCAAAATTTAAGGGGTCTGTCACATCGGTGAAAATCGGTACAGTATTTTAAGCATGTTAAGAAATTGCATTAAAGTGAAAGACCTTAAATGATATTGTTAGAAACATAACATACAAAATTTAGGCGCTCTATACCCAAATATTTTCCAATAAATTCACAAGTCTACGAGCTTGGACTGAGACTCTGAAAAAGAAAGGCCTCTGCTGCAGGTTTAAGCTGTTGACCAAGCTCTTCTGCATCTTGCACCTTATGACCCAGAAGATGAAATTGTAGTAGAAGTGTTTATAGCTTACAGGCTGTTCTAGGGAGCCTATGTATGGAAGGCAGCCTGTAGGGAAAGTGAAAACACTTAGGCTTTCTCTCCACCTCCTCCAGGCGTAGGCCTCAGTTATGTAAACATGATAGGACATAGTCATAACAGATGCCATGTTAGTTGTCTAATGTCTGACCCATTGCTGGCTGAGAGCCACTATTGTCTTGGGTCTTATAAGACTGGCCCGGGACTTTCAGAGGTGCAGTTTTGTTCCCCATGAGCAGTTTGTCCCCCCGGCGTGCGATGTGTCCCCTATGTATGCCCGGCTGGCTGCCACCAGGAAGACGGTTTGTTTCTCTGTATGTCAGCCCTGCTGTAAGCTGAATAAAGGAAATGTCTCATCTTCCTTCCATGCCACAGTTTTTCCTTTGGACTGTCTAGATCTAGAGAAAACCTCTTTAGCCCTGATTATTGGCATCACAATTGGCGTAGTCTTTGGCATTACACAGCCCAGTCAGAGAATTATAGTCCAGAAAGACTTTGTGAGCAAAATCATAGTTTTTCTTCCAATAAGCATTTTTGATTTGAGAATCATCTTCTGTTTTACTATTGGTCACAGAAGACTGAGTGCTGACCAGGAGGCAACTATGAAATGAAGAGCCAATTACAATTACAAAATCATGAACAGGATGTGTGCATCAGTATTCCATCACTATATAGAAATGCTGTGTATGGGAAAGGCCTTAAGTAGGGACAGAAGTAAATTGCATGAACATGTGGTTTAGACTTCCTGGTTACCTATTTTGCTGTTTTATTACTTTTACTTCAACCAGTACCTGGGACTGGTAGTAAGGTAATTAAAATAACCTCAGGCATAGACAGAACAGGAGAAAGAGTGAAAATAATTGGATTATATTCATAAGACCTTTTGGCTGTTCCAATCAGTAACAGTTTTCAACCATAGAAAAGGAAATGGTACCAGATTTCCCTCCATAAATAATTATAAAATTAGAACAAATGCCCAAGGTAACTGTTTTCAGGTGAGGGACAATAGGTAGTGCAGGCTTCAATCTCTGTTAGAACATATGTAAATATACATTCTAGCTTTCCACCTAGGGACCACTTATCAACTTTGGGATAGGAAGGTGGAACTTAAGCAGACTACCTTGGTCCCATTAAGCCGAGGGAACATAAATTGAAGTTTGGGCTTATGAAGCAGTAAAACTAATGGAATTATGCACTGGAAAGGAGGGACTGGTCAAAGGTGTGGGTGGAAAGGGAGCTTTCTAGATATATGTGGGGGTGATTTCTGCAGGTCCTTGTCTGAGGGTTGGACTGCATGTGCACAGAGTGAGATTTCACAAGACTTAGGGGAGAGTGGCTGCTACTGGGCTGAGATATGAGCAGAGATACCTGAGATCACACAGTACTGGGAGCCTTGACATTGGAGTTTTGGTTCAGCCGGGGTGGGAGACCTTATGGCATTCGACTGAAGTACCAGAAAGATCATATATTAAGAGTAAGAATCACACAGTAGAGTAAGAACTACACTATGTCCACTCTAACAAAGGCTTTAGTCAATCCTGAATTATTGAAACAGGTCCCAAGTAAAATAACTGCTTGACAGAAGAAAAATCAACACTCTTTAAAAGAAGACAGCATAATCCATACTCTTTATAACATAAACACAATGTTTATCATGTTATTAAACATTACTAAACATGTGAAGAACAAAGAAATATGTCATAGACCGGAGGAAAAAAAGCAGTTAACAGGAAAAATCTCTAAAATGATCCAGATGTTTAGAGAGTAGAGGAGGCCTTTAAAGGAGCATTTTAAATACAAAGAATTAAAGAAAATTACTCAAAAGAGTAATATCGAAAATATGAAATTAACTGATGAGTGTAATAGCTGGAGTAGACAGAAAAGCCTGAGTAAAAAACAGAAAGGAGCCCGGCCAGCGTGGCTCAACCTCTGAACATTGACCTCAGATCCAGGACATTGCGTTTCAATTCCGGGTCAAGGCACATGCCCTGGTTTTGGGCTCCATCCCAGTGTGGGGTGTGCAGGAGGCAACCGATCAATGACACTCTCATCATTGATGTTTCTATCTCTCCCCCTCTCCCTTCCTTTCTCTGAAATCAATAAAGATTATATACATACATACATATATATATATATATATATATATATATATATATACCCAAAAAAACAGAAAGGAAAAAAATTGTGAAAAAATAGAACCTCAATGACATGTGGAAAAACATCAAGTAATGTATTGTATTGTAACTGGAGACTCAGAAGGCAAAATGAGAGAGAATGGGACAGAGAAAATATGTAAAGAAACAGTTTAAAATGTCCCCAAGTTTGATGAATACTTTAATCTACAGATCCAATCCCCCACTCCCATTCCCACGCTAAAATAAACCTCAGTGAATACCAAGCAGGTACATCACTTCTATTACAAAATGACAGATTATTTAACAAATGATGTTGGGACAACTTGCTTTACATTAAAAATAACTTAGATCACTACCTGATAAATCAGATGTGTTAAAATGGTAAACATAAGAGGCAAAACTATTAACAGAAGAAAAATTAGTGGGAGTGCATACTTTGTGACTTAGTAAATGCATAATTAAGCAAGCCATAAGTTCAGATGTCTTAAAAAAAAGGCCAACATAAATATTTCAACTATCTTTATGGGGGAAAATACCGTAAAAGCATTTAAGGACTATCCACACACTTGGAAAAACTAGTTAATTTGTATAACACACAAAGGAATAATACCTAGATCTTCAAAACACTTTTAAAAAATAATAAAAAGAGCAAATGGAAAAACAGAATAATATATTTGTGTTCAATTTAAAAGAGAAACAAACCACAAATGAAAAAATAAATATATAAAAATAAGCTCAAAATGAAATAGCAGTTATAAACACACAAATAACTGTATAAATAAATAATTTTACCTGTAATCCTGAAAACATTTTAAAGTATTGACAATCAAGTCATATGCAAGCCTTGCCTTAAATCATGATGAGAATATTCCTTGATGAATAAGGGAATTGAAAGTAAGTAGTAAAATTTCAAGGGAAAATACAACAGAGTCAGAGAAAAGTGAGTGTTATGTTCAGGTAGGAGGAAGCAATCAAATGCACTAAGGTGCCTACAAATGTATCTAGTGAGTACAGGCTAAAAATATTTTAAATGACATATTAAATATATTAGAATTTATCTCTTAAGTTCATCTAATGAGGTGTTTGTCATGGAATACTTTTATTATGAGGCCAAAACAGAGAAAGTGATCAATTAGAAAACTGCCATATTCATTTCCTCTCTTTAGAGATTCCTGTTTCACTTGAAAATAACAGACTATGACAAGAAATAAATCAAGCTTTATTTTGTTTAGCTCTGCCTCCCAAATACATTTATCTTTGGCATAACATTTATTTTTTATTATATTTGTTTATTTTTCAAGGAGGAGAGTGACAGAGTATAACCTCTACTAATATTTCATGAAAATTGTGATCACAGAACACTTAGGAAGAGCTGTTTTGAGCATTTAACCATTTAAAAGCAGGTGAGTGAAGTAATTAGATATATGGAATAGAAGAAGAGATTGCAGACAGGAAGGTATATTGAGATGCCATTTTTTTAATCAAGGGAGGGGATGACACAGACCTGGACCAGGTCAAATTAATATAGATCAAATTTAAAATAAGGAGTATTAAGACATGGGAATGGATTCAGTATGTATAATGAAGGAAAAATCTACAAAACCTAAAGATCAATGCATGTATTCAGATAAACCCATCTTTAGGTATTATGTCATATACAATAGCTCTTATTCATGGTTACTAATTTATTCATACTGATTATAACTTTACCTGGGCACTACCTGTAAGGTCTACTAATGGCCAATACATGGTGTGTGTGACAAGTTTATTCATACTGATTTTAACTAATTTATTCATACTGATTATAACTTTACCTGGGCACTACCTGTAAGGTCTACTAATGGCCAATACATGGTGTGTGTGACAAGTTTAAAAGCATTATTTTAAATAGAAATTTATTATTCAATGATTGGTTAATGGAAGTGGAACACCAGTAGTAAGAGGCTTGAAATAGAGCCAAAGTTGAAGAATAAGTGCTATCAACTATGATGTAGGAAAATGTAGAACCAGCAGATAAAGACTCACATGACATATGACACTGATTCTGTCATTCTCTTTGATTAATTCAAGTTTTCCATTTTCTTTAATTCTTTTTGCTGATAGCACTGTGATTAATAACTTTAATATTAGTTATCTCTTTCTGTATCACATTTCTATTACCAAAACCTTATGTGACATAGTCAAAAGTTATCTGATGGTTCTTAAAAACAAAACATCTTAGCATTAAATATGTTTTAGTTAAAATATTATAATTGTTTTTCTACTTTTTATCACCTCTAAACAAAGTTATTATATGAAATAAAATATTATGCTAGGATAAACATAATCAAAGTTACTATACTAGCTAAAAAAAATTGCTAACTAAAAAACACTAAATTTGAATAATCACTTGGATAATTACATTTATAATTAAAATTGCTACAAATACAGTTTATTTTATTACTTTTATGGATATTTATATACATATACATGCATATAAATAATATATATATTCAAAGTGTTTTAATTAAGAAGGCAAAGCCAATTAATGCAATGTCTTACTGTGGCGATGGCCCCAGAGAAGAGGGGACAGAAACTGGGTAGAAGTGGGCAAATGGGGGCATGGGGACATCTGTAATAGTGTCAACAATAAAAAAGGAAAAAAATGAAAATAATTTCCTGTTGTGCACGTTTTTAGAGTGATAATGTGATTGCAAAAGCCTTTGAAATTAACACACATAATTATGCATTAATACACCTGCAATATATCTTCTTTAGGTGTTGAAAGCCTAATTATTAAGTCAATATATAATATTGTGTCCTATGTATAATTTCAACATTTTTTTAGAAAATAATAGCAGGGAAATCATTTTACACACAAATTTATTAGATAACTGAAGCTAAAAATTAGCTTGAGGTTATTTTATTATTTTATTATTTTATTACTTTATTTTATTTTATTTCATTTTTTTATTTACTCAGGCAAATAAAACAGTGCTAATGTCTTCACTGTGAAAAAAATATATATGTCTATTCTCCAACATAATGCAAAATGCTAACACACACAAAAAAAGTTGTGAAAAAAAATGTATTTCAAAGCAAGTATATAAACACGCATTCATTATATCTATCAATTTATATTAGATAGTTGCTAAAAAGACTTATAGCAAACTAAATATTTATTTCCAAAATAAATAACCAAATGATTCGATTAATTTAGAAATATAAATTTTAAAAAGAATTTGAGAATTAGAATATTTGTATGAGCAGTAATAAAAAATACAGAGATCATTTGACTAAAGTCAAACTTATTAAAATTAATGTGTTTTTATTCTAAAAAACAATTCCTTTTAGATATATGTTTATTTATCTACTATTAGTCATAAATAGAATATTAATTTATATTTTTAGTGATTAAAGCAAACTTTTTGCTTATATTAATTTGATTAACATATTTTACATTTTACATGAAAACAATAAATACCTGAAAATAGCAATTAAATCTATATAAAAGAAGACTGATTGATTAAGGGGGTGTTGCCAATAAGGTATCAGAATACACTTCAAAGGTATACCAATTGAATGGATATAGTATTGACCTAGATTAATAAAAATAATAGAGGCCCATAAATATATACCCTCATGCACTAATAGAAAATTGTGAAGTAGAAAGGTTATATATTAAATAGCCCAGGCACATACAGCTATTCACTGGAAGGCAAAGAAGGATGTGCCTCTTCCATAATACATGCTAATACATTTTTGATAAGTTAAATTTCAAGGGAAAAAGCATACTTAAGAAAACTATATTAACAACTTAGGATTTGGAAAATCTTCATCAAGACTAAAAAAGAAACCTGGCCAGGTGTGGCTCAGCAGTTGAGCATCGACCTAGGATCCAGGAACTCGGGGTTCGATTCCCGGTCAGGGCACATGTCCAGGTTGCGGGCTCGATCAATGACTCTCTCATCATTGATGTTTCTATCTCTCTCTCTCCCTCTCCTTTCCTCTCTCTGAAATCAATAAAGACATATATATATATATATATATATTTTTTTTTTTTTAAAAAGACTAAAAACACAAAAAAGAAAGATAATTACTTTGTATTGATTTTGTAGATTTTAAGCAGTCTCAGAACTTTAGGACAGTTTCAAAGCAGAAAAACTGACATTGCTGCCTTTAAGAATAAATACCATGAATGTAAGAAATAGAAACAAATTGTAAATATCACATAATACATAAAAGGCAGTTCAAATATTGAATTATGACAGATATGTGCTATATGTTCTCTGTTGTTTATTTGCCACATGTGTTGTATTTGCAAGTTAGAGCAGCAAGTTTAAAATCAAGCTTTCTATGGCAGTGTTAAAAAAAAGTTGTGAAGATAATTGTGAAAGAGAAAAGGGCCCATATATCTCACACCCATTTTCCCTATTGTTAATATTTCTAATTATCATGGTATAGTAGTATAATTAATGAACCAATATTAATATTATACTAAAGTTCATATTTTATCCAAATGTACTTAACAGTTGTCTAATGTCTTTTTTTCTGTTCCAGGATACCACATCATTTTTAGTCAATATGTCTCTTTAGGCTCCTTTTGGTTGTGACAGTGTTTTAAGCTTAACTTGTTTTTGATAACCTTAAATGTTTTGAGGATTACTCCTCAGATATTTTGTGGGGTCCTCTATATTAGAATTTAGTTTATCCATTTGGGGTTATTCGTTTTGGGTAGAAAGATCACAGAGGAGGTATACAAAATGTCTGAGAAAAGGAATATTAAAATTTCAGGTAGACACCAAAAATGTAACGGCCATTTTGATGCGCATAGTATGTTTCATCTCTTGCTGAAAAAAGGAAAACCTTAGCAAGAATATCAGCTTTATTCTTTCTTTTTCTTGATTATCATTGGCAGGTGAATATCTTCTCCATTAGTTAGCCTTCCATGACAGGACAGTGGGCATTCTTCTACTTACATGAGTGTTACCGCTTTGAGCAATACAAACAAAACAGTCATGCGCAAAAACATTTAGCAGCATGTAGTAACGCCACAATTCTTCTCTCAATATTGAATTTAATATATCCAAACTTTATTTTTAAAGGGGGAAAAGCTGTAAAAACTTTGGGATAGTTGAATTTTTAGTAAGCCAACAATTTACCTTATGTGTCAAAAACATACAGGATGGAACTTCAAAACTCAACCTTTATGCATATCCACTTACAGACATCCTTTAGTCTTTGAGAATGAATTTTTAAAAATTTTTACTACATTGCACCATCTCACTTATCCTGAGACACTATTTTTTAGTTCCTTGACTTTCACTCACAAATATCTACCCTCAGTGCATTTTCCTCGAATCTTTACTTCTCTTTTTAAAAATTAGCAAGTCTCAATTAACCAAAGAACTTATATGCATAAATGCATAACCCACAGACACAGACAATAGTGTGGTGAAGGCCTGAGGAGGGAGTAGGAGTGGAGAGAAGGGGGTGAATGGGGGGGAGAAAGATATTCTCTCAACAAATAATATTTTCTGCAACAAAGATACATTTAAAAAAATAAATAAAATAAAAAATAAATAAAAGTGAGCAAGTTTCAATTTTACCATTATAAATGATGCATATATGCTGGTTAAAGCAAGGGTAAAGATATTTTTTCAATACTAGAGGTGGGCAGAAAACTGAGTAATTGTCAACCTCAGGTTGCAGTTCGATTTTTCACCTTTTTGTCTCCAATTATGAGAAAGAAATAACAAACTTAGAGATAGAAGAAGGAAGACAAACAAAAGCAATAGTAATAAGCCTTAAACCCAAGGAGACATACACTTTCTATTCCCTTTGTACTTCATTAGAAGAAACATACTTCTTTTCTCCTCTTTCCAGAAACAGAGAAAAGCAAGAGGGAATATCTTCACTGAAAGCTGAAAACAAAGGCATCGGTAATAAAATACGGAAGCAGACTAGGGTCTGCTAAATTTTGAAGAAAGTGTAATGAGACAAGGAAAACAAGAGAGATGGGGACTTCAGGAGAAATAAAGTTCTTAAAATCACAGAGGGTTCTTAAGGAGTGGTTATGAAAAAAGGGAAGAGCAGGAAGAAAGAAGAGGGCACCCAGCTGGGGCACTTTTATCCAGCATATCTAACTTCAAGCTAATACTTTGGTTCCCAAAATATCCATAAGGCCCAATCCTTTATAAAGCATGAGTTAAAAAAAAAAAGACTAATAGTCATAGGATTATAAAACCTACCCACCCAATATGTGTGGTTTAGATTCACTGCTATAAATCATGGATAGAATTAATCTTTTTTCAAGATCATAAGCACCTATTCAGTTCAGTGTCCAGGAAAATCATTGATATACGAAGGGAAAGGGCCCTCTTCACTGATCAATGGCAGACTGAACAAAGGCTTATTTAGGGTGAGTTAAGGGGCAGGAGAAACATCAACTTGAAGATACCAATGTAAATCGAGAGAAGATTACACTGTCACTGTCTCCGTAAGTGTAGAAAATTAATATGAACAAAGCCACTTCAAAATGAAGTGGAAGCTGCCAACCCAGAGGAAAAGCTTTGAAAATCTTCATCTTTGCACCTTTGCAATGTTTGAATGGGCAAAATAACCTTTGGACTGGGGCAAAACAACATTGTATTCCAAACAATAGTTTGTAAAGCTAACTGAAAAGCAGACATGTTGACCAGGAGGACTGAAAAATAAGTAAATTTCTTTAGAATGAGCACCACTATGTATGGCTAAAGAATAAGTTTGCTTATTGACACCAAATAGAAATTCTTTCCTTAGATTACTAGTACCAATAAAAATTCCTTTCTTCTTTTCATTTAACGGTTTCCCTTCCCTTTCTCATAAAGCCCCAATTGCCTTCACCTCATAATTGCAATACTATGGATTTCTGCCTGAATCAATGCTTCCCAGAATTGCATTTTTTTAAAAAAAAATCTCAAGTAAACATTTATTGCCAGTCACTTTGGTTTTTATTTTTAGGTTAAGGTAAGTTATCATCATAAATGGATTAAAAGGTGAGGAGTCATTATATGTATTAAGGGTGTTCATTGAAACTAATGAATGTGGTCAGGATCAGTGTGCCCGAGTTATTTGCGAGGCCAACATGTAATATTCTTCATACTGGGTTAATTCAACAACCATCTCTTGAGTACTTATAGATTTTAGGACCCTGGGTAAATACCTGGTATACCAATATAAATATGTTTTCCACTTCTCATCACCCCAATTTGAGACACAGCACAATTAGAAATATTTATTATTCATTCACTCAAAAATAATCTTGCCATTTACTTAATCAATGATTATTTACTGAAATTATATTAAAATTTCTGGTTATAGACAAGTATACATTCTTTGAGCTTAGAGTACAGTGAGGGCAAACAGACACTAAAGAAATTTAAAAATTGTAGTACTGAAGGGAGGATATGAGCTAAGGGGTAAAATGGAGGGAAAGGAGGTATACAAAATGCCCAAGGAAAGAAATATCACAATTTTAAATTCAGACGCTTTACTGAAAATATTCATTCAATGACAAAATATGTTTTCCTTGGTTAAAACTGAGTTCATCTTTTTTTAAATTTATTTTTTAAATTGTATTGGCCCGGCCAGGCGTGGCTCAGCAGTTGAGCATCGACCTAGGATCCAGGCCATCGGGGTTCGATTCCCGGTCAGGGCACATGCCTGGGTTGCGGGCTCGATCCCCAGTAGGGGGCGTACAGGAGGCAGCTGATCAATGACTCTCTCATCATTGATGTTTCTATCTCTCTCTCTCCCTCTCCTTTCCTCTCTCTGAAATCAATAAAGATATATTTAAAAATAATAATAATAAAAATAAATAAATTGTATTGGAGTGACGCTGATTAATAAAATTTTATATAGGTTTAAGGTGTAAAATTCTGTAATACATCATCTGTATATTTTATTGTGTTCGCCACCCCAAGTGAAGTCTCCTTCCATCACCATTTATCCTCCTTACCCTCTTCTTCCTCCCCCAAACCCCTTTCCCTCTGGTAATCACCATGACATTGTCTGTATCTATGAAGCTTTTTGTTTGTCCCTTCATCTTTTTCACCCAGCCCCCCAGCCTTCTTCTACTCTGCTGTCAGTCTGTTCTATATCTATGAATCTGTTTCTATTTTGTTTGTTTTTATTTTGTTCATTAGATTCCACATATGAGCAAACTTATATGGTACTTGTCTTTTTCTGACTTGCTTATTTCACTTAGCATAATGCTCTCCAGATATATCCATGCTGTCCCAAAGGGTAGGATTTCCTTCTTTTCTACAGCTGAGAAGTATTCCATTGAGTAAATGTATCACAGCTTTTTTTTTTTTTTTTTTTTTTTTTAGACAGGGGAAAGGAGAGAGAGAAGAAAAAACACATTGATGTGAGAAATATAGATTGGTTCCGCCCTTATGCACCCTGAGCAGGGAAGAAATTAGCAACTCAAGTATGTGCCCTGACCAGGAATCAAACCAGCCACTTTATAATGCACGGCACGATGCCCCAACCAAGTGAGACACACCAGACAGGGTGTATCACAGCTTTTTCATCTACTCATCTGCTGATAGACATGAGCTGCTTCCAAATCTTGACTATTATAAATAAGGTTGCAATGAACATAGGGGTGCATATATTCATTCAAATTAATGTTTTGAGTTCCTTTGAATATATTCCTAGAAGTGGAATTATTGGGTCATGAGGCAGTTTTATTTTTAATTTTTTGAGGTAACTCCATACTGTTTTCCCAAGTGACTGCACCAGTCTGCATACCCATCAACAAGTGCATGAGGGTTCTCTTTTCTCCATATCCAGACCAACATTTGTTTTTGTTGATTTATTGATAGCTATTCTGACAGGTGTGAGGTGATATCTCATTGTGGTTTTAATTTCTATTTCTCTGATGATTAGTGATGTTGTGCATCTCTTTATGTGTCTCTTGGCCATCTGTATATCCCCTTTGAAGTGTCTACTCAGGTTGTTTGATCATTTATTAATTGGATTGTTTGAGGGTTTTTGGTATTGATTTATAAGTTTTTTATAAATTTTGTATGAACTTTTATCAGATGTATCATTGGCATATATGTTCTTCCATTCAGTGAGTTGTGTTTTTATTTTGTTGATGGTTTCCTTTACTGTGCAAAAACTTTTAGTTTGATGTAGTCCCATTTATTTTTTTTTATTTTGTTTCACTTGCCCAAGGCAATATATCAGAAAAAATATTGCTACAAGAAATATCCAAAAATTTATTACCTATGTTTTCTTTTAGGATGTTTGTGATTGATCGTGGCACAAAAATGTTCCCTAATTTTTTTTAGTCCATCATATAAAATATTTGTATTAACACTATTAATAAAATAAATACTTTAAATTGATATGAAGACTTAACAGGTTCAGTTAATATGGAGTTAAAATAAACCATTTTTTTCATGTTTTGTGCACATTTTTTTAAATTGAAGAAAACTTGTGAGGACCAAAATGGAAAACCATTGGCATGGATAAAGATTAGTTTTAAGTACATTACAGGAAATTATTTTTGACAGTTATTCCTAAAGCAGCTTTGATTTTATGGCTGTAATAAATTTTATTTTCAGTTACTTAAAAGGCATAAATATTTCTTCAAGTATTATGTATAATTATGTTTAAGATGTCCACTTTTCCTTATAAGTACAATTTTAATGTAGATAAGAATTTATTTATGCACTTGTATTCTTTGTCATTAAACAATAAATCAGATGAAATCAATTACATTCACATGTTATATCTTTCAAAATAGCTCATCCCCATCACTCTTGTGAATAATAAAGATATATCAGTCTTCACTGAATTTCTTATATTGAAATTCTGTGGAAAACTAAAGATGAATGTGGACAATTTTAAGTCTCAAATGTATTTCTAATTATGCAACTTTAAACATCTATAAAACTTTCTGTCAGTAGATTTTAAGAAAAAATATTGCTTACATTAAAGCTTCAAAAAAACAGAATAATATTTTGCAATAACAACATGAAATTTGAGAGTTGGCTTTGATTTAACATAACTTATACCAGAATTAAATAAGAATTAAGCATCTGGAAACCAATATATTCTTAAAATGTGTATGTAAAATAAAGTTCAATAATAGATGTCTGTTGGAACGCTATTGGAAACACCAAACACAGGGTCCAGAATGCCTTGGAGACTCATGATAATCTTCAAGAAAATGGTGAACTTTGAACTGTGGCTTAAAAGATGCGCAAATGGGTAATGTAGACTCTGATAAGAAAGATACACTTGATGTGAACACTGAGAAAGAATTTATCTGCTGAGATAGACTCCCCATGGTTAACTGAGGGCCCACATTTTATAAATAATAAGAGTCTAGTGGCCATTGGCTGACAGGGGCTTCTCACATATTCTGTGTACCAGGAAGAACCTCAGACTGAATTCTTGTCTTCCTTCACTATGCCCTGTTCCTTTATGCCATCTGAATCAACTATTATAAAGGAATTGCTGGTTTTATCTTTTGACCAATCAACTAAGACCTACCTTGTCCAATTAGAACTGCTCCATAATGACCAATCAGGACTGCCCAATTTGGACCAATTATAAGTGTAAAAACTTGGATAACTTGTTTACATAAAATAGGCCTAATTGGGAACCTATAGGGGAACTTTTGCTATAAAACACCACCTCCTCTTTGTCTTGGTAGAACAAAATGTAGGTTGCTACCTGAATGAGCCTGTCCTCATTTTTTTGCTCAAGTAAATGCTCTGTATTCTTTATTATAGTCTAACATTAATTTTGGCTTACAGTATGATAGAAGGGACAGGAATAAAAGTTATTTTTGCTAGAGGAACACCCAGAAGCAGGTATTAATATCATGAAATTCTGAAGGATAAATTGTAATTAACTTTACATATGGGAAACAGTGGAGCAAAAGGTAAGCACTGAGAAATAAGCAGAGTTGAGATCATAAAAAATTTTTGTTGGCTTCTCCAGTTATTCTGTGGATTAATTGAAGTAATTCAAGTGTATGGAAGAAAATTTTCTACACCAAAATATATTTCTCAAACATGAAGATTGTTTTATTTTAAGAAACAAAAGCCTCAGGAAGAACCTTTGATCTCCCCCCAAACTGCCTTAAATAAATTAAGATGGAAGACCTATGCCAGAAAGAACTATCACCATAGATAACTATAGTATAATCTGAAGTAGGTATAGTAGGCAAGGAGGAAACTTGCAAGGCACATTTAATCAAAATCCTTTCTGATTAGTGATTTTGAGGATTTTTTCATATGTCCCTTGGCTATTTGTATGTCCTCTTTGGAAAAGTGTCTATTTAGGTCCTCTGCCCATTTTTTTATTAGATTGTCTTCCTTTTGTTGAGTTGTATGAGTACTTTATATATTTTGGATATTAACCCCTTATCAGATATATCATTGGCAAATATGTTCTCCCATACAGTGGGCTCCTTTTTCATTTTGATGGTGGTTTTTTATTTTTTTATTTTTTTCTTTGTAGAAGTTTTTTATTTTGACGAAGTCCCATTTGTTTATTTTTTTTTCTTCAGTTTCTCTTGCCCTAGGAGATGTATTGACAAAAATTCTGCTACATAAGATGTCTGAGATTTTACTGCCTGTTTTCTTCCAGAATTTTTATGGTTTCATGGCTTATATTTAAGTCTTTTATCCATTCTGAGTTTATTTTTGTGTTTAGTATAAAAGAATATCTTACCCTTTGAAACAGCACGGATGGACGTAGAAACTATTATGTTAACTGAAATAAGCCAATCAAAGAAAGACAAATATCACATGATCTCACTTATTTGTGGACTCTAATGAACAAAATGAGTTGACCAACAAAATAAGACCTGGGGCAGGGAGCCAGGAACAGACTGACATACCTGGGTGTGTATGTGTGTGTGGAGGAAGGTGAAAAGAGATAAATCAAAGAACTTACATATTTATATGCATAGCCTATGGACACAGACAATAGGGTAGTGAAGGTCTGGGGGAAGAAGGGGCCAGATGGATAAAGGGGGGAAAACAGGGAACATCTGAAATACACAGTCAACAATATATATACATGTATATATATATATACACATATATACATAATATAAATATAAATTTAATATATGTATATTAAAAAATAAAAACCATACTAAATATCTGAGAGCTTGGTGAGGATGAGTGGAATTCAAGTCCTGGATTTATTGCAGTGAGTTTCTTTCTGGTGCATGCTGCCCAGGGGCCATTGATGTAGCACATTTGGAGAAAACAGAGCCTATAAAATCCTGTTCGTTTTTTGGAATATTTTGTACCTAACTTTGAGCCTTAAGCTTTACTTTGCATTCACATTCTCTCATTCTATGTGTATTGTTCTACCTTGTATTCTCTATATATTGATAGAAACATTATATTTTAACTACTTGTTTGAGATCTATCTTTTTGATCTTTGAGAATCTGAAATTGTCTTTTCCTAACCATAGTAGAATTATTCAAGTGAAACAATATATAGCAAGTGCTTAATATTTTTAATAAACAAATACTTTCACTGAGAACATTAAAATTTTACAACGGTCTCTCTATATAACTTCTGATTCAATGAAGGGCACTAATTGATTTTTTCTGTTCAGTATTTATTTTATTCAATGAAAGTTTAAGTTTATCTTGTCAGTTTTTATCAAGAGATATTCTAAAAGGCAATATTTTAAAAGCTGATTTCTTATTGGTGGGGTACCCTCTCTGTCTCCACCTGATGCAGTAGAGTGGAGTTCTCAAAGTGCTACCTGGAAATAATATCCTGAAGCCCACACAGGAGGATGAGGTATTGTGGAAAGCTTTATCGATGATGTAAAGTTAAGGGGGCTCCTTTCCAAGGCCCCATCTTGCCATGGAAAAAGTCCAATCTTGTTTTTAGCAGGACTAGAATTAAGGTCACAGACCAGAGTTTCCGCTCGGTATTAAAGCACAGCCCAGTCCATATATAGTGGGATGTCTTACTTGCTTATTCAGCTGCTTTTTAGATACTATAAGAATGTATACTAGCTGGGAAAATAGATGCCAATACTCTGAACATGTGGCAATTTAAATGATGAGATAAATAAGAGATAATAAAGTATAAGAGATAAAAAGTAAACAAAAGTTTAATAAAACAAGTGTGGTATTACACGCAAGGATTGTATGCTCAAGCACTGAACAGGAGTTGGGAGGCATAACCATCTTGGTCCCTCAGGTGGTCCCTGTTCCACATGTTTCTTTCAGTGAGAGGATGTTTCACATAGGGTCATTTTACAAGCTAAGACACATATGCTTTTGTACTTTCTGACTCTTAACTATAGGTTAGGTAATTGATCTGGTGTTGAACAAAAACAGCCACAGAAACAAAAGCTAAATTTTCTTTGTTGAAGGGAAATCAAACTTGTTTGGACTAATTTAGACATAGTAAAGAAAATGAAAAAATGTTTAGGATATTTTGCAAAGGTACTGCTAAGAGAATGTGTGCTTGGATTGAATTATGAAGCATGGTGAGGAGAGGGGAATAGAAAAAAAACTGGATTACTTAAAGGTTTTTGAACTTGGCAACTTGGAGAATGAATTATTTATTTTTATTTTTAAAATTGATTTAAGAGAGAGAGGGAGGAAAGGAGAGAGAGAGGTCAGAGAGAAATATCAATTGGTTGCCTCCCGAATGCACCCAATCCAAGAACCAAACCCTTAACCTAGGCCTGTGCGCTGACTAGGAATCGAACCAGTGACCTTGTGGTGCACAGGATGACACTCAACCATCTGAGCCACACCGACTAGGTCAGAGAATAATTTTGACCCATACTGAGATGAAAAAAAAGCAGGAGAAACAAATATAAACAAGAATTCAGTGCCAGTATACACCCAAGTGGCAATCTCAATTAAGCTATTAAATATACATTCATAAGTTCTGGGGCAAGTTAAAAATTTGAACAAATTTGGGAATCATCTTTTTTATTGACAGCATTTAAAAACATTCCACTGAGTCAGGTCACATAGATAGTGATTGCAAGTAGCAAAGGTTAAGTGTCCAAGAATAGTGTCCTGAGAAGAACTGGCAAATTAAGCTAAGAACTTCCCACAGAGAAACAAACACAAAATCTCAAGAAATATGTGTGTCTCAAAGGGCCAAATAGAGAAAGTATAAAGAAATAAAGTGCATCAAATACTTTCAATAGATCCATTAAGATAAGTATGGAGACATCACCACAGAATTGGGCAATATATTAGATGGTATGCATTAAACAAACAACATGACCTTTACACAAACTCTGAATGGTGAGTTCCAGTCAAAATTTCTTTTAGTCTCTCCATTATTTTCTGTCACTGAAATACCAGAGACACTGACCAAAAAAATAAAAGGTCAATTTCAAGTGGAAAAAGCTAATTTCTCAAATATTTCTGAATTATTCTTATGTTCCCCTTTTAAATGCCTCTTAGCACCATAACATTCATTATATTAATTAAGTTATAGTCTTTTTAGCAATCTATCTGAAAACTAAACAATGTGTCTATTATTTAAGTTATAGTCTTTTCTTTGTCTACTAGTCTAAGTGTCAAAAAATATTTGACTGTAATTTCCTCACTGGCTAGTCTGGGCTTCATAATGTAAAATAAAAAAATAACCAAAATTCTCATAAGGGAATTACAGAGTTTTCATATCATTGCAAAAGCAAACCTTACAAAAGAAAATGAAGACTTATAGAGTATTTATGTTCACTTTTCAGAAATATTCAGTTAAAAACAGAAATAAATCAAACTGCAGATCTTGTAATACCACTACTTCCTAATCTCAAAAGTAAGTTATGAACCAAAATATTTAAAAATTTACTTTGGAAATATATGAATTCTTCACTTTTTATTAATTCCCCATGTTCCAAAGGTTATTCTTTCCAAAAGTTAATATTATTTTGTTTTTCTCTTCTCTCCAGCCAAAAGATACAGTACATGAACATGAGAGCAACAAATTTTCTAATTTTAAAGTCATTTCTATATTTTCAAATTTGATGTCTTCTTTGGAGAAGATAGGAAGGAATAGCTATAAAATGAAAACTTTATTTTTGTTTCTATCACTCTATACTGATAATTTAATTGAATGCTTAGTGTATAATTATACCCAAAGTCTTTACATAGTAGGAGAATGGAAAACATGCAGCAAATCAAAAAAGAAAAGAGGGAGAGCATCCCTCTAGATCTTTCTTTTAAAATGAAATTTCAAATAAACATACAAAACAACTTGAGTTGCATTGGTTGTATGTTTATTTTAGGCTACCATTTTCTATATACTTAGAAAGTGCATATACCCCAAATGTTACCTAGACTATAGCTTAAAATAAAAGTTAATTTTGCATAAATCTTATCAAGCAACATTGTTTGTAGTGCTAAATAATTCATTAGTATTTTGGATGTCACTTACATGCAGTCAAAACATAGATAGTTTGTAAAAACTCTCATCTGCTGACTGTCAAATGTTTTATTGGCTTCACACATGATAGCATTGACCTTGGCATTATACTTTAAAATCGTGTTTTTCTTTGTTTTTCCATCAACAGATAACTAATAATTGATTAATTGTTATGTTGGTTGTACCATTTTTAACTATACTCCATGGAGAATAATTCATGATTGTTTATGTTTTGCCTTAAAGTATTAGGCCTTTAACTAAATCTGGATGACAGTAAAAATAGAAGGTGGTATTATTACTGTCAAAACCCTGAGTTATGTCTAACATACAGCACTGCTAAGACATCTTTTACACATCCTGCATTTATTTATTTTTGAACTTAATGCAGGGATTACATGTTTATTAAATATCACTTGTCAGCATTCATTTTATTGAACTGCATCATATAAAATGTTGCAATATTTTCGAGCTTGTAATCACACAAATTTGATGAGTGTGATTTCTAACAGATAAAACTATTGACTAATCAAACCCAAGGAGAGAACAGTGGAGAACTTCTCATCATTCTATTCTTTAACAGCTTTTTAATAAAATTATTCAACTAATAACTAATACTTTTCCATATGCACATATTGTATTACTCTATCCATATGGAAAAGTTAAATGTCATACTGAAATAAAGATATACTCTATCACATTTATTTTTCCATATTAATCCAACAAATCATGAATAATGATCCCTGATTTGTTCACAAAAATCTTAAAATTCATTAGTTCATTTTTTTATTATTAATATTAAGCTCATCAGAATATAGTCTTAAAACTCCTTTTCCCCCTTTTTTGAAAAGAGCT
This sequence comes from Miniopterus natalensis, assembly GCF_054644295.1. Taxonomy (NCBI): domain Eukaryota; kingdom Metazoa; phylum Chordata; class Mammalia; order Chiroptera; family Miniopteridae; genus Miniopterus; species Miniopterus natalensis. The sequence continues at coordinate 56,871,087 of NC_142082.1, read as the reverse complement.
CACTTGCTTTTCTCTATGAGTTCTCTCCTGATTTCTGATATGGAGAGTGTCTCATTTGTATGCTTAGCATTTTAGTATCATACATCTAGACAAGATACCAAACTTATTTTGAGTAGCTATTTACACTCTTTCTTCCCTTGCTGAAATTGTATTTGCCTTAGCCAATACCTTTTCTGCTCTTTCCATTTTGAAAAGCATCACTTTGACAGAGAAGAAAGAAGAAAGGGTAATTGTGAAGTTTGGTTTTCTCTATTATCCATCAATTTTGGCTACTGGTTTCAAGAGATGGATCGATTTCTATCTTGGGAGTTTTTCTCTGAATGTCACTGTCCTGATAGTATTTTTAGAGGTGCATATCAAATAGACAACATTGTCACAATATTTCTAGGACGTGAAAGATAATGTTGTTCTAGTATTTCTAGGTAAGAAAATCTCCAGTTATTAGAAAAGTTTAGGCTTAGGACTTATCTTTTCCTTTTTAAAATATTTATTACACTATTCAGAAAATTTTAAATTTTGTTACTTCTTTTTAATCAAATTGTCTACAGCATTCTCAAAGGCTATTTGTGTTTTTCTAATGTAGAGACAAAATATTTGTTCTTGATAACCACAGAATCTGTGAAGTACTTGTGGAACCGTAGTGAGTTTATTACTAATGGTTCCAGAACTATATTTTTAAAATGCTATTAAAGTTGATAATTTTATATATAGTCTGGTCTTCCAGGAAAATTAAATGCCTGTGAGGGCATTCATGTTTTGTCTTATTTTGTACTTAGTTGTCCTACTTTGCATAATTCTCTATATTTTTCTTTATCATTAGGAATAAAGGGTTTGTCTCAGTTTAGCATTTGTCTTCTTTCACATCAATTTATATTTTATTATTTTTAATTTTTATTGTTCCCCTTTCACATTCTTTTAACTATTTTAACCATATAATTACTTTAATTTCAAAACTGTAATCTGCTTTAATTTAATAATAAAAAAATTAAATTTCCTGGTTCTCAAAACAAATATTGCCTAAAGAACATTCACCTGCCTGTGAACTCCAGGAAATCATGTAAGGAGGCTTGTTTTGTAGTCTTTGGAGAGGAGAAGTAGGCTCTATGTTGCTATTTGAGTGGTAGTAAAGATTATTAAACTCGTGATGTGCTAGAATCTCATAAAGCCTCTTGAAAAAACCTCTAAGCTATATTTTTAATATTTCTAAGGTATATAGTTAAATACATATCAATTTACTACTTGCCTTTTTTATTCTTCATTTCAAATATTATTTTTCATGTAAATTCTTATATATTGGTTATAATTTTCTTCCATGAAGAACTTTAGACTAGACACTAAAACAAAATATTTAAAAATATCATCCAGAAATGAAAGCCAAGTACACCAAATTTTGGTACCTTATTAATCTGGAAGGACATAAAGATAAGTTCACAATATGAAAGATAAATATTAACAGTCAGAAACATCAAAATCAAAGTATCACTTTAAAGTACAACACTGACAGTTTTTCTAGACTTTAGAATAATACTTTCAAAATGTTACTGAAAAAAACAGAGAAAAGGAAATGGGAGAACCACCAGCAAATGCCAATTTGTTGTCACAGATTACATTGTTCTTCTGCTTGACTGTGGAGGAGTTTTTCTCAGCTCTTCTAATTAGTCTGGACAAATTGCAGAAACTTTAGTCTCCCACTACAAGTTTCATTCCCTGTCAGTAATTTAGAGTAAGGGCCAAAAGGTGGAGTAGTAGAGTATTTCTATCTTAATTTTATCAGAATAGAAGTTATCTCATGAATTTGAAGCATTTCTCTGTGTTTTTTAATAGCTGTAGCTGTGTTTGGTCTCTAATAGTATGTTGTGGGGTTTTTTTGTTTGTTTTTTTCCAATTTTGTGCTAAATAAATCATGCTCCTTAGAGATTTCTAATAGGAATTTGGTATCATATTTTCATTTTAACCATCATAAAATATTTGAAAGATGTTAAAAAATAAATTTCTAAGATGTATTATGTTTGTTCTGGTAGAGTAGAAGCTTGTAATATTATAGATGCCCAGGATACAGTTTGAGCTATAATATAGAACATATTCCAACCCATAAAATACAGGCTACCTTCTACATGTGGTAAAATTCAGATTTGATAAAGCAAACCCTTTTATCACTACTTGTTATAGACCAGCAGTGTAAAACAGTGATTTTAGATGAGTTTACTGTATATACCCTAAAATTCATAGTTGTAAAAACAAAATAATGCACAATTCTTCACCAAATAGGTTGCAACCTATTATAAGGAGTGCTGGGGGGAAAATTTGAGAAGAGAAAAATTAAGTATTACTAACAACAGTCCCTAGGGACATATACTCCACAAAACAGAATACTAATAGGAAGTATAGATGCAAAATATAAAATAATAAAATGTGTATTCATTTTTGAAGTGTTTACATAAATCAACACATTTGAATGAAAGATAAAAAGAAATGATTTTTCCTTGAAGAAATGAAATGAAAAATGAGCTACAGTGAATGTGAGATTTCCAATGTTAATGTTAATTTTTTATTTTTAATAGTAAGATATAATCCAGTCTCAAATAATAAACTGTGAGATCAAACAGAGTTTGAATACTAAAGCTAAAATAAGTGCACAAGTTTATAAAAGATCAAAGATTTTGTGTGGCTATAAAATTTGTTTTTGGTTTGAAAAAATGTCAGAATACTCTGGTGCAGTCCACAATAAACATTCCAAATAATACTTATCAGATGATAAAAAGTGAAAAGAAATTATAAAAATGTTATATTTTGAGTGTGAGAGCTAAGAAAATGATCACTGAGTCTGTCAAAATGAAAGCTAGTGAAAAAAATAAGAAAATGCAAAATAAAGCCTGGGTGTTTTCATACTTCTTATTGTACCATCCATGGGTGTATGAGAATCTCCAAGATTCAAATTGTTATCCCAATGGCTATGGGATATCTGTGCAATATCCATGTGTTTAAAGCGCTGTGAAGTCTTATAAAATGTAGTATAGGATTGATGCTAGAGAAAATGTTAGTTGTTTCTGAATTTTCACTGAGTTTCTGGGGCTGAAACATAGGAGAACTAAAGCAAATGAACAGACAGGCAGTCGAAACACATTTGCACAGTGGGGAAAACTGTGCCGATAAACATGACATGTTAGCCCATTTTCTCTCTAATCACAGTAGGCTTTTAGAAGTATGTACTGTTATGTTACAGTATTGTAAACAATGTTAATACAACACATTGTATTATAACACCTAGCATATTACTTATGAAAAAATATGCAAACAAAAAATTATAGCAAAATTTTAAAGATATTTATACTAATAAGATGTAAAACAAACACGATAAGAATTCATCATTGAATTGGAAGCACTAGCATATACATACATACGTACATACACACACGCAGGCATACATATCATATTTGTATTATAGAGTTGAAATATATTACCATAACATTTGAATGTATTTTTATTCTTTCAAAAAAACATTGTCTTGAGTACATTGCATCATTTCACTTTTATGTCATTTCTGTGTGGTAGACGCTGAAATTTTGAATACTTCTATTTTAGAGATAAAGAAAAATAAGGAACAGAACAATTAAATTATTTCTTGCATGCTTTGATGAAAATATCAGTTTCACAACTCAAAACTCTAAGAAAATGCACAGACTTTTGTATAAAGAAGAACAACCTCAAAAATACAGGCCAGTACTAATCCTGTTCTGTCTTCTAAAAATGCTATACCATTTCACTCCAGAAAATTCTTATGTAGTTCTTAGAAGGTAATCTAGCAACACATGACAACACACACACACACCCCTACCTCTGACTACAAAAATCCTCATGTTAAAAAAGCAAAGGAAACAGATTTGAAGGTCTGGAAATAAAAAACAAACAAAACCACAAAACATTACATAAGGCTCAGGTATAATGTCGCTGAATCACATTCTGGGAGAAGGGCAAGAGATAATCAAAATAAGTTAAGTGAAATCCTGAAGTTCTTTAATTGTGAAGAAAATAGTTTTACATATATCTTGAAAGCTATGAATGAACAATTTAAGGAGAGCTAGAATTAACCTGTTAAAGCATTTACTATATGCCAGGCAGGATCTTGTGTATATGAATACAGTTATTACAACTGTATGATACATGTAGTATGACTATCCCCATTTTATAAATTCGAAAGTTGAGAAATGGAAGGTAAAGTAAATTTTCCAATGCCATCTAGCTATAATGTGGTAAAGCCAAGACCTGGACCCAGAAAGTGGGGATCTAAAGACGGCCTCTTTCCTACCATTCTTCAAGGCTATTCTTCAAGGCTAATTAGGTAGCTGTGGTGGCATACAAACCAAAAGTAATGAAGACCTCATCTAGGCATATGGAGATAAGAAATCCATGAGGATTAGTACCTGATCTTAGAGTGATAAAGAGAGAAAATTTTCAAGTGATTTTGAAGTTTAGAGCTTAGATGATTTGTGGGATGAGTGTGGCATTTAGAGAGGCTAGAAGCAAGGAAAAAAGTACCAGATTGGAGAAATATACTCAATTTAGTTGTTGAATTGTGGAGTTGGGAAGTACACATAGGTAATCTAAACAGAATAAAGGGTCTGAATATTTAAAGAGATGCCTGGGTAGAAAAAATAAGGTACTTCAGATTCAATACTATATAGTTAGGAGTTGAAACGAAGAAAATGAGGTCACTTCAGGGTGGTTTGTAAAGTGAGAAAAATAGTAGGACTTCAGGGACATTGATATTAAAGGGATAAGAAAGCATTGAAGCCAGAAAGACAGGAGAGAAACAGAAGAGATTGCTGCCACTAAAACAAATGGTCAAGAGCATTTCAAAAATAATGGTGATATCAGCTGATTAAATGCTACAGAAGTTGATGAAATATTTTAAAATACAACATCACTGGATTTTTTATGTCATGGTAACTTAACGGAAATTATTTTAATGAAATGTCACAACCTAAGGTTAAATTCAAAGACCTGATACTTGACTATAAACCACACCTGCAACACTGTTAAACCAAGAAGAAATGCCCTTAGGGCTAGCTAGAGAGAAGCATCTTAATCCAAGGACAGTTATTTTAGTGTTTTGAGACAGAAGAAATATGAAGTGTTTAAAAGTTTATAGAAGGAAACCAGTAGAAAAGAAAGGAGTTGAAAATCCAAAAGGGAAAAGTGGAGTAGGGCTGGAGAGAGGAACTAAAAGAAAGGGAGGACATTCAGAGCTTAGAGGAAAGCAGATCTGGATCACAGAACTGACAATGCCATTGTGAGTTAAGGTCCCAAAGTCAGGCACTTGGCATATAAGACATAAAAAGAGAGTTTCCTCATGAGCTGGACTCACTTATCTCAGGGAAGCAACAGTTGTTATCTGCCAAGAGCAAAGGCTGGTGGAGGGGCAGCAGTGTTGGTGAAAGAACAGTAATAATAACTAACACTTATTGAATAACTTACTCCAGGCTGGATAATGTGCTAAATACTTAACAGATATCATCTCCTTTACCTTTACAACTATTTACAGAAGTAGGTGCTACTATTACTTCTATTGTACAAGTGATGAAATTGAGCTACAAAGAGGTAGATACATTGCCCAAAGTTACAGTTTGTACATGATGCTGGAGTAAATCCAGGCAATTGAACTTCATGTCATTAACTACCACATTTTACTGTCTTTTGAATATTAAAATTCTTTAATAATTTACATGGAGAAAAAAGATAGGTTTAAGGCAAACTCAAATAATTACCTAGCAGCATCAGTAGCAAAACTGAGGCTCAAGACAAATAATTGTAATGGCACCAATATGATGGTTCACTAGCCGACTTGGCTCAAAGAAGACCCGTTATCTTTTTGCCTTTCTTCCTCTACTTCATGTCTTTCACCTGAGTCCTTCAAGACTCACAGAATCATACTACCTTACAAAAAGACTTCTGTAGTTTTTGTTTTCTTGCCCTTAAATTAGAGGTTAAACATTTTTCTCAGTATGCAGCACCATGGATGTAGATCTATCAGTACCATACTTACCTGTGTTCTCATTTTTCGCTAACTCGTCTGTCTCACTCTGTACCCTGAAGCTACTTGGAGAGCAAGGTCTATATATATGTTTTATCTTTGATTACTGGCTCACAGCTAATCAAGATACATAAAGGCACCCAGACTTGAATGCATTAAGTGGAAGTACCATTTTATATGCACTAAAATGTTACTGATATGTCAATAGAGTATTTATTTTTATATTGTTATTGTTTTACCTTAATATTGGATTAAGCTGCCGCCATGTATATATGTATCTATCTACATATATTAATAGACTTTGCTTTTTACAACAGTTTTAAGTTCACAGCAAAACTGAGCAGAAGGTACAGAGCAATTTCCTGTGTATGTCCTGCCCCCATACATGCATAACCTCCCTTATTACCAACAGCCCCCACCAAAATGGTACATTTGCTACAACTGATGAACCTACCTTGACAATTATCACCCAAAGTTCATCTTTACATTAGATTCCACTAGGTGTTGCCATTCTATAGATTTGGACAAATGTATAAAGACATATATTCACCATTATAGTAACATACAGATTAGATTCGCTGACCTAAAAATCCTCTGTGCTGCCCCTATTCAACCCTCTTTTTCCCCACCCCCTGGCTACCACTGATCTTTTCACTCTTACCGTAGATTTGCCTTTTCCATAATGTCATGTAGTTGGAATTACACAATATGTAGCCTTTTCAGATTGGTTAGTAATATGCATTTAATGTTCCTCTATGTCTTTTAATGGCTTCTAGCTCGCTTGTTTTTAGCATTGAATAATATTCCACTGTCTGGATGTACCACAGTTAACTTATCCATTCATCTTAGTTGTTTCAAAGTTTTGGCAATTATGAATAAAGCTACTATAAGCATCCATGTGCAGACTTTTCATACATTTTGAACCCCCTTGGGTAAATCTAAGGAGCACACTTGCTGGATTATATGGTGAGAATATGTTTAGTTTTATAAGAAACTAAACTGTCTTCCAAAGTGGCTGTATCATTTTGCATTCTTATCAACAATTAATCAGAGTTCCTGTAGCTCCATGTCCTCAGCAGCATTTGATGTTGTAGAGTGTGTTAGGCTTTAGCCATTCTAATAGATGTATAGTGGTATCACATTGTTGTTTTAATATGCATTTCTCTGATGACATATGGGAGCATCTTTTCATATTAGCAATCTGTGTATTTACTTTGACAAGGTATCTGTTAAGGTCTTTGACCTATTTCTTTTCAGTTGTGTTGTTTGCTTTCTTATTGTTGAATTTTAAAAGTTCTTTGTATATTTTGGATAACAGTTTTGCTTTTTGATCAGATCTCTCATTTGCAAATATTTTCTCCCAGTTTGTGGCTTTTCCTTTTATTCTCTTGACAATGTCTTTAATGGAACAGAAAAGGTTAATTTTAAGGAAACCCAGTTTATCGATTCTTCCTTTTATGGATTATGCCTTTGGTGTCACATCTAAAAAAATGTCATCATACTTATGGTCACCTAGACTTCCTCCTATGTTTTCTTCCAGGAGTTTTATTGTTTTGCATTTTACATTATGGTTTGTGATGCATTTTAATTAATTTTTGTGAAGGATGTAAAGTCTCTTGGCTCTTTTTTGACATGTGACTATCTACTTGTTCCAATATTATTTGTTGAAAAGATTGTTTGTTCTATTGTATTGTTTTTGCTTCTTTTTCAAGAATCACTTTATTACTCATTTGGTTTATTTCTGGGTTCTCGATTGTGTTCCATTGATCTGATTCCTATATATGTTTTCTTGTCATTGTGACTTATGACATCAGCTGATTGGAACGGTGTCAAAGAACACATCAAAATATTTTGTGTTTTTTTCTTTATTGTACTTGGGTTAAGAAAAGAAAAATAATTTATCTGTAATAAAATATGTTGAATAAACAGGCATATTTTTAAAAATTCATATAAAGAACTGATAAAATATTAGTTATTTAGATTTATCATAAAATCACTATTTGCATAATTTTAAGTCTAATACAGGGGAAGAATATAAGCAAAAATCCTTCATTTTTTTAATATACGAAAATGAGTGGACTAGAGAGTGAGCTAGATGAATTTAGCAAAACACAGAGCTAGTTATTTCATATGCTACCATCTGAAATGGACAGATGTTAAGTTATTCTCTAAGCATATGTTGAAGCTCAAGCCATTTTATGCCTCAATTCCATGCTCTCCTTGATGCATAGTTTATAAAGCAAGCAACCTGGCAAACTTTAACTGTATTAAGAATTATCATAAGGTAAAATCTATATTAAGTAAAACTATAGCACAAAGCCCAGAAATGCATCATGGTTTATTTATGTTGAAGTTTGGATTATGTTTTCCATACGAATAATACATCTATGTCCTCTCTGAAAGGGTTCCTCTGTTTAAAGAGTATTCTTCAATGTCTTTTGTTCACATACTTTTGTTCACTATACCTTTAGAATGTTGGAAAAGTATATCTTCTTCCACACATTTTTGAGGGGTTAATGTAACATCTTTACCAGCTTTTTATTTAGAAAATATCCAAAGCTATTAGACCTATCAAACCAATGAAAAAGTTGAAAAATACTATACTCATATACTTTTCACCAGATTCATTATTAAAATTTTGTTACATATGCTATCGCTCTACAGCTATTCAAACACAGAGGCTTATGTGTCCCCTGCCTCACAACATACTTGTTATTTCCTGAAACACTTGGTAGTACATCTAGGATATCATCATATTTCATTCCAAATACTTTGGTAGATTATCTCAAGAATAAAGACATTCTATAACATAAACTTAAAGTCATTTTCACCACCAAGAAAAGACACAATATTTTATAACACCATCTCAGTTTATATTTACATTTCCTTACTTGTCCTAAATATATCTTCTTCTGTTATTAATTTTTAATCTAGGATATAATCAAGTTCACAGACTGTATTTGTCATATATGTTTGAACTTCATTAACCTAGGGCACCTTTAGTCTTCCAAACTACTCTTCTCTGTTTTTTCTCTGACATTATTTTTTTTAAGCAACCAGGGTAATTACCTGTAGAAAATCTCACAAAATGATTTTTCTTTTCTTCATATTTTTGTCTAACTTACTTGTGTGTCCATTCTATTGCCAGTATATGAAAATTTAAGTCTGATATTGGTGGCAAGCATAGATGATGTTTTGCTTCAATCAGATGCCACAATATGTCAGGTTGTTCCTTTATTATTATGGCATTTTGCATGATAAACATTTTTGACCGAGATAAAACTATGCAAGGAAGCTAATTCCAAGGAAAAATATCTACTTTTATAATGGTAGTATTGGTAATAACCCTCTAAGCAGGTCTGCACAGATTTAAAAGTGCAGACAGTGGTATTACTTTTCCGTTATTTCATAAATTATAAAAATGAAGTTGAACCTATATTTTCAGAATTTAATAAATCAAAGATAAAACTCACAAAAAATGTTTATCACGAATTTAATTAGTTGCAAACATATATGACCTAGCATTTTAGATATTGTTGATATGCTTCATAATGCTTAATTTTATGTTTAAACTTGACTGGTCACAGGATACCAACATTAAACATTATTTCTGCATGTCTGGATGAAATTACATTTGAATTGAAGGACTCAGTAAAGTAGATTGACCTCCTCAATGTGAATAAATATCCAATCCAATGAGGGTCTGAATAGAACAAAAGTCAGAGGAAAGAATTCCCCCTTTTCCTGCCTCACTGCTGAGTTGGGGCATCCTCATGTCTTCTCCTTCCCTCTGACAGGGACTAACACTTTTTAAAAAAGGAAGCAACAGCCAAAAGGGAGTCACTTTTGCTAAACTATGTCACCAAACCAAAACTTCATAACTAACCTAATTGCAGTTTCTCCCTCTCCTAGAAGTGGAATTCTAAAACCATCAATCTGGGATTTCCTGATCAATACTAGTGAGGTAATGTGTTTGATAAGATAAAACCTTTGCCATTTCCTTCCCCACACAAGAAAATGATCTGGCCTAAAAACAATCACTTCTTTTCTTTTCCTTGCTCCCCTCTCCTGCCTATAAAAATAACCCCTCTGTGGGCTCTTCCTGTTGCTAAATGGGATGCTGCCTGATCCATAGACCCTCTGATAAAGCCACTGAGATCTGAAAATTTCCTGGGTTGAACTTTGTTCTTTAACACCACCTATGGGTCCTCGGGCTCTCAGGTCTTTGGACTCAGGCTGAATTATATCACTAGCTATTCTGAGTCTCTAGGTTACACACAGCAGATCATGGGATGTTCATTCTCCATAATCAAATGAGCCACTTTCTCAAATAAATGTGTAGGTGGAATTGGTTCTGCTTCTCTGGAGAACCCTGATTCAGAGAAGCTTTAAATATATATATTTTAAATTCCGTAGCAGCAAATTTAGCTCATTTAATGTATGGAAATGATCTCTCATTAAACTGAATTAGCAAATGACCCAGCTAAATGAGACTTAATTTTATAAGACTGACAATTTTTTAATGTGAAGAAACAGTAATTTATATTCCCACGATAACCATATCACTTCTGAATTGTAATTCATAAGCAGGCAGGGAGATGGAGAGTGAGGAATTGGGGGGGGGGGGGGGATTAGAGAGAAAAACAGGAAGGCTTGTTATAAATTTTTCACCAAGATGAAATACAAAGTGTTCTTTTTGTTTTCTCTGTACAGAAGCCCTCTTTGCTTTCTAGGGACTCTTCCTCAACATAAATGTATTCTAGAATTCTCTTTATTTAGTCCAAGAGTTTTTAGCACTCATTGCACTATTGTAAGATTTGGAGAGAATCTGTTCTCTCTCTCTGTGTGTGTGTGTGTGTGTGTGTGTGTGTGTGTGGGTGGGTGTGGGTGTGTGTTACTTAGGAAGATGATAATTGTGATAAGGTGTTGGAAGGAGAGAATTTGCACAGCACAGATGAGGTCTAATAAGGATCAGACTTAGGAAGGGGTGCTTTGAAAGTTGAGGATATGTAAGTTGATATCTTTAAATACAATCTAACCCTTTTAGCTCCTGAAGAGTCTAAAGGTATTGATACTCATATGTGAAAACCTCTGGTCTGAAGGATAATCACAGTGATAATAATAGCTAATAGTTTATGAGTTTCTAATATCAAAGAGGCCCTTCAGATATATAATAAAATGTATAAACGTATAATAAGTCCCATAAAGAATTATATTTCTAATGTAGAATCTGAGACTTGCATACATATGAATTTCATGTGACCCTGCAGGAATCTAACCAGTTCAGTCAACTCAGAAGCCTCCATATCTCCACTATTTGAAGCTGCCACTAACATAAGCATTAGCCAAGGCCTTTTGACTAATTTTACTAAATGAGGCCAATAATTTTATACGATGGGAAACAAGGATTTTTCGTGGATATTTTAAATATAATCTATAACTAACATGTGTTAATAAGGACCAAGGCCTCCATTTACTTATTCAAAGCACAGATCAATGGCTCTAAGTGACTATCTTCTTTGCTTAATTGTGAGGTGGATTTATGGATCAATACAGATGCTCAGGTTGAATTTTGGTACATGTTATGTAATGGAGCTTAGTCTTTTTTTCCTTATTTATGCTCTTACTACTGAACAGAACATCTGAATAAGAACATGCATGAAATATTTAAGTAGTAAGTTCTGGGGTAATTGATTATATATCTTGAGAAAGTCTGTCACCCTAAAGCTACACACCCAACTCCTGCATATATATAAGTTAAGAAAAGGTAAGCTGAAAACATAACATAACCCTAATTTATAAACATGTGACCTTCCCAAACTTTTTATGATGTATTTTTTTAAACTTTTTTCCCCAATTTAAAAGCCTTACATGTGTAAATTTTCTCTGATCATCTTTATGACAGCCATAGATTGCCCAGTCTGCTAAAATAACAGAGACAGGACATTCGCAGTCGAAGCTCTAAAGCTAACAAAGCACCAATCCCAAAAGCACTGACTCAGCTGAACATTTTGAAGCTTCAGGAAAGTCAGAGCAAGCACTGTCTCCTCACGTTGACCTTCCTCCTGAAGGCATCCAAAATGCCCTGCTCACTGCAGGAACACCCTGGAGTTAAAGGCAAGAGGATATCCTTTTGGCTGCTAGTTTTTTATGTTAAAAGAGATCTTTTGTTAAAGCATAACAGGATCAGTAATAAATAAACAATCTAGATAAATGAATATTTGATAGCACCAAAAGAAGTTGCACATAGAAATTTCAAATAGTCACAAATCACTGTTGTTTCAACATATTCGAAGAGATAAATGTATAATTGAACTTTAAAAAAAATACTGGATGATATAAAATTGATAGAATTGTATGACTTTTTTTTAATATGCCTTTGTTGATTTCAGAGAGAGGAAGGGAGAGGGAGAGAGAGGACATCAATGATGAGAGAGTCATCATTGATCAGCTGCCCCTGCCACTCTCCTGACTGGGGACTGAGCCTGAAACCCGAGCATGTGCCCTGACCAGGAATCAAACTGCAGTCTCCTGGATCCTAGGTCAATGTTCAACTGCTGAGCGATGCCCGGCCGGGCTGGATTGTTTTTAAACATGACTATTTGAACAGCAAACAAAATAGTACTACATAGGGTTAAATTAGAAAAGATAAGACATTTTCAGATACTCAGTTTTAATGGTTTGGAAATATAGTGTGATTTTACAAAGTCTTAAATTGTTTATGTACTGGATTTATTCATGTAGTACACATAAAGAAATATTGAATTGAGAGTTGGTGTGTTTGGACTTTCATTCTACTATTGCCTTCAGTTGGCTATCATTTTGAATATGTCACTTAGCTAATTTGGTGTCTTGTGTCCTCATGGGTAAAAAGAATACAACACATGAGGTAGGAACCGCCACCATTTTAGGAAGATTCCCCCATTTCAGGTATCAGATCACCTGCCTGAATGTATATGTAACCTTATCTGACCTCTGGAACCCCGCCCACTATTTTCGGCCACAAGCAGGCCTGACCCACGACCCTGTAAAGCTGACCCAAGCCCTTTGTTTGGGGCCCAGAATTTGGAGACTGCCTCCTCTGGGACCGCATGCGTTAATAAAGGTCTCCTTTCGCCTCCTCCGGTGTAAGGCCTGAGTCTTTTCTGCTACACACATATTTGTAAGGCACCTAATGAAAGACCAAGAATTGTGCAGTTGCTAGAAATTCAAAAGTGATTAAGAATTGGTGTATTAATCAAGAACGTATATTTTTTTTTATCTTGAACTGGCTTCATCAAAATAAAACTCTCCACCAGACACAAAGTCTCTCATTATCAATACAAATTAATTATTTAGGTATTCTAGAATTTATGGGTATTTAAAATTTTATTTTGTTAAAGCTAATTTTGAATAAAGATTATATCTTTAAAAAAAGAATTGTAATCATTTAAAAACTCAGAGGTGTGTGCATGTGTAGCGTGGGGCAAAAGTAGATTTACAGTTGTGAGTATGTGAAACACGGAGCATATTCTTGTATTATTACTGTATTATTTCCATACAAACAACCGTAAACCTACTCTTGCCCAACCTTGTATGTGTGTGGGGAGTGGCAGAGGTGGGGGGGGAGAAGGAGACACTTTGTGCATTGAAGGATGAATTATTGAAAAGTGAGAAGCAAAGTATAACTATACAAAGATGGAGAAATGGAAATATGGAGTTGTTAGAAAATTTTGTAATTGGATTAAATGTCTATGATTTAACAATATTTTAAAATGTGCAATGCCCTTCAATTTTTACTTAAAAGAGTTCTAAGTAACAGTAGTTAATGAGTTACTGCTGTTGGTTGTGCATGTATTAGGCACCTCATAATGTGAATACAGTTAGTAATTCAATGTAATAGTAATAAAGGCATATTCTTAAATACAGTACTGGATATAAGAGATTTAATGGAGCAAAAGAACCACATGGTAAAGGATATTTGTTTACATTTTAAAAGGCTGTTATATTTTGACTGTTTTTTTAAATACAGGACTTTTACAAAGTAGACAAAGCATTACTTCTCATTCACAAACTTTATATTCTTGAATAGTGATCTGGAAAAACAGACACAAAGTAAGAAGGCACAGAGATACAGTGACCTATTTAGATGCAAAAATCTGCCTAAGGAGAACAATTGGAGCATAAATCCCTTTTAGAATCAGTTCAAAGTAAATGTTGCCCTTTTTCACGGCTCCCAACAAAGCTCACATTTCTTCAGGATAGAACTTTGCAGTCACAAAACCAAGACAAGATATGAATACAAATATAAGATCCCTAGTGTAGGCAGTCTGAAGCGAATGCATTCCATAAAGCAAGAAGTGTGTGTGTGTGGGGGGGGGGGGCACAAAACCAAAAAGCAATATTGCAATTCTACCTTGACAGTTACTCCCTCTCAAACCCCCTTTAACTCACCTAACAGAGTACATTTTCAAAGTGCACAACATAAAAACTTTTTTCATACAAACAACTGTAAACCTAACTTCTGAAGTAACTTCTTTATCACTACAGCAGCGGACTAAAGATAACCCAAAATATTTGGGATTGGCTTTGGAGCCAGGTGTTGAACAATGAGGAGTCCATTTTTTGAGACTGAACTAATAAGGGCCTTGTTACATAACGGCAGAACATTTGGTAAACCTACTGTCCTGGAATATTTGAGTGGCAAAAATATACCCTTAATGATGTTATGGCTCTGGCCAAAGAAATTCTTAGAAGAATATTACTAGATAAAATGGTATTTTATTAATGTCATTGGATAAAGTCCTATGAGTAGGTAAGGTCAGAAAAACAAATTGTCCTGTTTGAAGAAGTGAACATGAAAGGAAAGAATCCAGAAATTCCAACACTTAGAGGGATACAAATTGAAACATTGTCTGTCTTCTACCAGTAAAACTAAAACTCAGATATATGTTAAGAATTGTGACTAGATTAATGACACTGCTAAATCCTTTTAGTTGGGCAAAATGACCCAATGAAAGGGGTCAAGGTAGAGGTCCGTGGAAGACTGATAACCTCAAAGTAACTGTGATTGAGTTTTTATATATATATATATGTATGTATATGTATATATATATATGGTCATGTCTTGAAAAGAATTGTTAGTATAGTTATAGACATATAGAACTGATTGGATTGACATTTAAAAATTTTATTTCATTTATTTTTTATGATGGAAGCCTGGATTAGAAGAGACCATGACAATTCAAAATGTGAAATCATCTTTAATTTCTTACTTTTTACAGGCAGAAAGCAGCCTAAGTATTCTGTTCAGATAACAAGAAATGCACATTTTCCGAGTCTGTTGTCAAAGGTGACCAAGGAGGGCAAAGGAAAAGGAAGGTGTTCTAGCCTGGCTGGGCATGGCTCAGCGGCTGAGCATCAACCTGGGATCCAGGCGATCAGGATTCGAATCCCCATCAGGGCACATGCCCGGGTTGTGGGTTCGATCAATGACTCTCTCATCATTGATGTTTCTATCTCTCTCTCCCTCTCCTTTCCTTTCTCTGAAATCAATAAAAATATATTTAAAAAAAAAAAAAAAAGGAAGGTGTTCTAGAGGAAGGAGTCAAGTGTAACTTCCTGGGAGCAACAGTGAAGCTAGTAGAGGAATATTCATTACTCCTGGGTAGGGGGACCTCGTACTATTAGATGAACAGTAATTTAGGATTTCATTGATCAGTACTGCTGAGTCGCCTTTTTTTCCTTTCTGAACGGGAGTATTATTTGAATTACTTTGGCTCTCTTTCAGTGTGATCTGTTGAATGTATGAATGTGTGTGTGTGTGTAGAATAAGAAGCAGGTAATTCACATTTGGATCAACGTGGAGACCGTCATGAGATCCTGGTTTTTTATCCTGATACAATGTTTGGATGAGAATTTCAGGGTGTCTTCTTTGGGGATTTTTGTTGTGTGCAGAATAACGGGATATGAGTAGTGTTTGTCACCAAAAAGGCACACTATGGTAGAATATTAGTGGTCAGCAAACATTGCCTCTCCACTACACACCCTAACCTGATAGAGGTGAAACTGGATAACTAACATTTTAGATGTTGGTTTTATCCATAAAATTGAGGCAAAGTGACAGCACTGACCTCTATGCAGAGGCTTTAAGAAGCATTGCAGGCATCATCTAGCTCTCTCAAGCAGCTGTGACAACACCACTAGTAGGCAGGACACACTCTTTTAGCTTGGAACCCGGACTCTGAAGACATGAGGAGCTCACCTGAACCTAACTCACATCCCAAAGCAGAGTGACCTTAACAGGCCTCTGTGTCCCTGGGTGGGGAAAAAAATTATGAAAGCAACTGAGACTCTAGCGGATGTCAGTTACTCAAAATCTGTCGCAAACATTAATTTATATATAAGAGGTAAAGGTGTCTAGGTAAAACATCGTTTTCTCTATCCCTTAAGCATGGGCTAAGACACTTTTAAGGAAGAAATGAGATCTACCATAATGGTTCCAAAATATCAGACATGGACAGGTTGCAGTCCCCTGCACTATTTGCAAATGATGTTTTATGATCAATCATAATCCTGAGCTGGATATGAACTGGATGCTCTAAATAGCAATATACATAATCACAGTCTAATTTCTGCCAGAGAGAGGACAGAAAAAGCTATTTGATTGGAAGCTGTAGTTTTCCTAATTTGCTAGGTGGTAGTGTACTCTCTTATAGGAAAGGTATTGTGCTAGGCAATGAAAAATATAAAAATAAAAATAAAAGTATATACAGGAGTTTGTCTTTGAATGACCCAGAGTTTACCTTTTTAAAGTAATTTAACACAGCACAGGGAAGCATTCAAGACCCCAACCACACAAATCACCTGCTAGAACACAGTAATACTAAGAAATACCTGTTTTTTGTTGTTGGTTTTTTACATTTTAAGTCTTATGCTTTGTCTTTATTATTAGTTTTTAATTTTGTTTGAATTTATTGGAGTAACACTGGTTAATAAAATTATATAGGTTTCAAAAAATAAATAATATAAATGCTTTTCTAAATCCATCTGGACAGTATGAATAAAAGATAAACATGATAACAATAGGAATGAAAGCAATAAGTGAAAAAAGAAGGGTCAAAATTGCCATCGGGTTTCAGAGTGTAGAGAAGAAAGAGAACACAATCTAGAAATGAAAGAACTGGGTTCGAATTCTGATTATACCATTAACACATTATAAATACTTGGGTAAATCAATTTAACATGTCAACTTCACTATCACAATCTATAAACTGTGCTATGTATGTTTACCTTAAAGGTTTATTGTAAACATTTAAATATATCATATATTGAGGACCTAGCACACTAATAGATGCTATGGCTATGGAATAGTAAGTAGAGCAAGAAGGTAAGAAAGGGTTTGATGGGAAAAAGTAGTAATTGCCATAATGACTTGCAAAATACACAAGATTCACAAATCCTAGAAACACGGGTAGAAGAGATGGATCTTTCACTAGCAAAGGAGAGAAATTTTATAATCAGTGTATTTAAATATTAACCTGTAGATTCTTGTAATCCTTTATTACATCATAATTCAGGATACAACTTGGTAGAAAACACAATAATAGAACAACTTGGAGAAATGAGTATAATGGATAACAGTTTCATAAAAATGAAACAAATATAATTCCATAAAATTCTTGTATGTTTCTCTGCCAAACAACTTATATAAAATTGTCCTGTGAAGTTTTAGTATCTTGTTCTTATATTATTTTAGTAAAAAAAAATCATAAAGTTCATTGACCATTAAGTAGTTACATGTATTCTTCATTTTTAAAAGTATAGTTTTCAAAACTTTTTCAAAAGATTAAATGAGTATAAACTAATTGTTATATATTACTATTATGCATCAAATTTGTGTATAAAATACTTATTCATATTGTTTTGAACTCTATTTAAAGTAACTAAAATATGTCACTTTTCACAGATAATAATTAAAAGTTTAGTTTTTTTTTCAGAGCTAGCATTTTTTTGATAGTCTCTAAATTCTATGAGCACATTTCAACTTCCTTAAATGTCATTTGTAGTTCTTAGTTTTTGAGCATAGATAGCACCTTTGGGATTCAGTGATGTTGCTTGCTGAGTGCTCGGTACCTAGTCTGAAATTACAAATATAATGTTATAAACTGATATATATTGAAATGTACACTTTAATATATTTTAATTATCTTTATTTTTCCTCAAATGTTTTTCTTCTGAACTCTTTGCTTCTATTTTTTTTTTGTTTTCTATTTCTTAAATTACTTCATGTTTCATTAACCTATGTTTTGGAAGGAAAGATTTTATTCTCCTTTATCTAAGTGATGAGCACATAGCCCTGTGTGTAGCTTTCTCTCAACCCACTCTTAAACCCCATAATAGGAACTGCTCTTAAGCTTCTAATAAATGTTGCTTGATAACAATCCAACCACTCAGCCCTAGTACAGACTAAATATCAAATCTTCAGTTATACTCTCTCCTTACTCAGATGCACCCTATCACATTCTTAGAAATCGTAGCCCTTTCTAAAACAAAGAAAGGTGGCAAAGGCTGGATGAAAGAAGGTGAAGAGATTAGCCAAAGAATGTATTTGTATAACAAAGACAACAGTGAGATGAGGGCCAGAGGGAAGGGGGAGCAAGGGGCAGATGGAGGTGGGCAAAGAGGAAGGAGGATGGGGACATTTGTAATGGCGTCAACAATAAAAATACAATTTAAAAAATTCATATAAAAAAACTACAAAAAAAAGAATATCCAGAATTGTGTGTTTAGAGACGATTCTTTGCAGCAGATTCAGAATTTCCTCCGTATGATACTAACTTACTCCTCAAATTTGTAGTCTGACACTAAATGTAATGCATTTGGTTGGAAAAACAGAGAATATGAACAAAACAAAAAAAAAGAAAGAAAGGCAAAAATTACAGTGCTCCAGCTATTTAAATATTAAGAATCAACTCAAATGCTCCAATAATATATGTAACCTTGTTTGAAAGAACTTCCTGGAATTTATGTATGAGTAATTTTAAAATCATGCATAATTTCATTGTTCTGTTTTAGGCTATAAATATACATGCATGGATTCTAAATGAGTTATTGTCTTACTACAAATCTTGCACCTTTAAGAGACTAAAGAATTTTGAATATAAAAAGTAGTCTGCTATTGATTTTGATTTAAAAACAAAACAAAACCAACAAAAAATAACCTCTCTCTTCTCTGCGCTAAAATGAAATCTTCAGGTCAGAAGAATCAGGAAAAAAAAGAAAGATATGAATCTGGAATCTCCATTTGTCTGCTGAGCAGGGACCCAGCAGTTAGTTTGATATGGCTTTGCCTTAAGTTTGTGGAACAGTTGTCATGGCAACTGCATTTCTATGTATCTCTACTTGTATGAAAACTGGAGTACTACTGAGAAAAAAGTTCCCTTGTCAGAAACAGGGAACACAGGAAAGTAAAAATTTGCAGTTATCTTTACCAGGAAAGTAATGTGTAGGTGTTTGTGTGTGTGTGTGTGTGATTGTGTGTGTGTGTCTGTGTGTCTGTGTTTTGAGGAAGAAGGAAAGGAACATTCATTTAGGAAATTATAAGTCATTATTTTTTTCTTGCAATGTATACATGTATCTGAATTTCATTAAACAACTGTATAAAGTTTAGAATGAGAGTAATATATTTGACACCTTAATTAACTTACTGAAATTGTACCACATTACTAAATTAACCAAAAATTTGAATACACCTCTAATCATTTTGCGTGTATTTTAAATGTTATAATAAAGTCAGGAAGTTATAATAAAGGGATTTGCCCTTCATAATAATTTAAATCATTCTGTGCATAGTGTCAAATATTAATGTTTATGATACTTATTGAATAATGAAGTATGCTTCTTAAAATGACACAACTGAATGCAATAACCTTTGTTGGTAATATTAATTTAGTTAAATTATGCATTAAATAAAAAATAAAACCAAAACATTACTTTTAACTCTTTAAGGAAAATCAGTCTCAGTAAATATTAAATGAAGAGTCCTTTGTTGACTAGCAGTTCTGTTTATAAAGATTTGGAGACTGAGCAGAGCCACAGTTTCACTCAAACAGGTGGGAAAATTTAGAAAATTAGGGAAAGCAGGCTGGTGTAGTTTTGGAAATCCTTATATTTCTTCTTCATTCTTTTTTTCTGTTGAAGGCTATCTGAACTCTTTGCAGTTTGGGGCTATTACAAAGGGCATTTCTATGAAAAATGTTGTACAGATTTTTGTGTAGAAATAACTACTCATTTTCTTCAATAAATGTCCAGGGGAATAATTTTTGGGTCATATTCTAAGTGTCTTTTTAAAAGAAACTTTCAGATTATATTCCCAGCAGCAATTTAGAGATCCAGTTTCTCCACATCTTTTCTAGTATTTAATATTTTTATTTTTTATGTAGTAATGTCTTATTATGGTCTTAATTTCTATTTACTTAATGGGTAGGGATGTTGAACATCTTTTTATGTGATTTCCATTTGTACATCCTCTTATGTTAAATATTACTTCATGTCTTCTGACCATTTTTAAATTGGATTGTTTGGGTTGTTTATGATTGTTTTCAGAGTTCTTTATACATTCTAGATATGGGTCTTTCAGGAGATATGTGGTTGTAAAGATTTTATTTCAAATTTAGCTTATTTCTTAAAATTATTTTAACAGAAATTTTTAAAGAACATTATTAATTGCTATTTTATTTATGTTTTAGGTTTTTTTCTCTCTGATTTTTGTCTCTCTGTTTTCTTCTTACTGCTTTCCTTTGGCTTTTTCAAATATTTTTTTAAAATTCCATTTTGATTTATTTTAGTGTTGTTGTGTTTTTAAGTGTATACCTATTTATAATATTTTTTAGTGGTTGCTCTAAGTATTCCATTAATATATGAATACCAAATTCTATTGTGTCAACAATTTTTTTTTTTGTAATATGCTTTTATTGATTTCAGAGAGAGGAAGGGAGAGGGAGAGAGGCATAGAAACATCAATGATGAGAGAGACTCATTGGGATCCACTTCCTCCTGCAGGCTCCCAACCGGGTAGGTGCCCTGACCAGAATCCAACCGTGACCTCCTGGTTCATGGACTGATTGATGCTCAACCACTGAGCCATGCTGGTTGGGCTATTGTGTCAACATTTTGCCAGTTGGAGTAAAGTGTCAAAAGCTTACCTCCCTTATATCCGTTTACCATCCTGCATTTATCTGCATGCCTTGGTAACCACATTAGACAGTTTTATAATTTTTGCTTAACCATCAAACATAATTAAGAAACTCATGAGTCAAAGGAATGTCTATTGTATTCACCAATAATTGTATTTTTCTGTTTTCTTTCTCCTGATATTCAAAGCTTCCTTCTTTTATTTTATTGTAAAGAACCTCCTTTAGTCACTGTTTTAGGGTAGGTATGCTATTGAGAAATTCACTTCATTTTTCTTTTCATCTGATACTGTCTTGATACTCATTTCTGGAGTATTTTCACTCAATATAGAATTCTAGGTTGACAGTTCTTTTCTTTCAACACTTGAAAAATATCATGTCACTTCCTCTGCACTCCGTGATTTCTATTTTTTTAAATATGTTTTTATTGACTTTAGAGAGAGAGGAAGGGTGAGGGAGAGAAAGATAGAAACACAGATGAGAGAGAGAAACATCGATCCGCTGCCTCCTGCATGAATCAAACCTGCAACCTGGGCATCCCTGACCAGGAATCGAACCAATGACCACTTGGTGCCTGGGTTGACACTCAACTACTGAGCCTCACTGGCCGAGCACTCCATGATTTCTGATGAGCAATTCACTGACTTTCAAATTATTTTTCCCATTAAATAAAAATAAAGTCTGGAAAACTCACTACTTTGTCATTCCTCATTACCCAGGCTGCCTTCTTCTCTCTACTGTCATATATATGCCCTGGGTTTTTAGTTTACTTAACCTGAGTAAGGAAGAGCTCATCTACTTCATCTTTTCAGGAGCAAAAGTCTGGCTACATTTTTAAAATCCAATAAGAGTCTCTCAGTACCTCACCACTCCTGGTTGATCCATGATCCCTCTCCTTCACTTTTGTCTAACTGCTGCACCAGTTCTATTAAAAGTAAGTCCCTACCATCCTCTGCTCAGCATTCTCCAACAGCTTTTCATTATACTCATAATTAAATCCAAATTCCTTATATGGCCCATATGGCTCTATGTAACCTAGCTCTCTTTTTCACAGTCATCTTTTCTATTACTACTGTTTCCCACGTCTCAGTCCACATCAGTCTTTTGCAGTCTTTTTATGTTCCTAGAACACTCTACATCTGTTCTCTCTTAAAGGCATTTCACTCTCTCCTACAAACAACTACCTCAGTTACTGACATAGCTCATTTCCTCACAGCATTTAGATCACTGCTCAAATGAAATCTTCTAAAGAGACTTCTTATCAATCTGTATAGAATAGCACCACTATTTTAAACCACTTCTTTCCCCCTTACCTTGTTTAAAAAAACGTACAAAATTAAATAGTAAGTACTCAGTTAATATTAGCTAATTTAAGTTGGATTATTTAAATTAAATAGACAAATTCACATAAAAACATAAACATGGAAATTTTTATATAGTTTTTGCTTTATTAGTTTGCTGAAAATTTATTTGAAAATACTTGTTAGCAAGATCTATGCTTGAGTGTGTGCTACATTTATTTTTATTTTTCCAAATGTATGAATATGGTTTCTTTGTAATGGTCTGCTTGGAAGAAACTGAGTCTGCCTCTAAAACTAATTTAAATGAGCTTGCTAATATTATTAATTAAATCTTATAAATTTTTATTTAATTTTCTAATTTAGAATTGTATTTTGGGGCTAATTAGACTAGACATTTAACCTCTAGTATTAGAAAGAAACGTTACTACACTCTTGAGCCTCCAGACAACATAATCAATCTGTCAGTTTATAAACAGCCAGTATCCAGGAGTCATTGAAATGAATTGGACTCCTGGGCTCTATTTCCAGTTTTGATTAGGGCTCATAGAGCAACCTTGGGAAAGTCATTTAATCTTCTGTGACCAAATGTTGTTGATATAAAAAGAAAACTGCAACACTGAACTCTCATGGGCGTTATGTACAGTAACTCATTTTTGAAGTCATCTTAAAGATTTTTATACACACATAGCACAAACTATTTGAACCTATAACACTCAAGTTAACCCTCAACTCAGTCTTGATTCATATAAAAGACTATGAGTTTTTTCTCTAATGTGATCTTTTTGAGGGAAAAAATAGGTTATTTTCTAAAATCATTAAGTAACACATATTATAATCAGAAGCAAAATAATCTATGATAAATCCAATAAATTAAGCATACAAATGCCCTTTTATGCTTTATCTTGATTTTTAATCCTTATTTTTTTTTAGCTCAATTCCTCAATTGCAAGCATTTTTCTAACCTTTTATCAAGTATATTCTAAAAATAGATTTTTCCCGGTTAGGTTCTTTTAAAAAAATTTTAAATTGATTTTTAGAAAGAGAAGAAGAGAGAGGGAGAAAGAGAAACATTGATGTGAGAGCAAAACATCAACTTCAATTGCTGCCTCCTGCATGCCCCCTACCAGGGATCAAACCCAAAATCGAGGATTGCCCTGGACGAGAATTGAACTGGCAACATTTTGGTGCTTGGAACAACACCCCACCTACTGAACAACACTGGCCAGGACTCCTCTAATGTTCTTAAAAAACCTATTATAAATTTATGACACATTTATGGAATATTTACCTTACAATAGATAAACTGCAAGGAATTGGCAATACATAGATGCGTGTCATATATACACTTGGCAAATAGTAGAATGGGAAAAAAGGGCTAATAATTAAATATTACAATTTGAATTCCATTAAAAAAAAAAAGACAAAAAATACAAATCCCCTTTAGACTTCTAAAGTTGACTGGTACAATATATGTTTAAGTGTTTGAAATATTGATAATAACACTAATAAATACATGTCTAGTTTAAAGGATTTTTTTTCTAAATAAATAATGGATATTTCCAGAATATGTCTTCTTTTCTGCCAAAATCAGATGTTACACACTAGTTCTTTTAAGTCAGGGAATGTTGCCCTACTTCCACTCTTTCATAAGGGCAAGTGCTATTGTTTAATTTCCAGATTAAGAGCTTTGTCAAAACTTTAAATCAAATTTAAACTCTATGCCAGAAACTGATTCATCTCTTTTACTCAACCACACTTTCAAATGTAGTGAGCAAGATCATAGTGGCAGACTTTGTGATGGTGTTTTATATTATCACATTTAAGCCTTGCACAGCCTCAGAAAATTAAGGATAACTGTTCCCATACCTCTCAGAGGAAATAAGTAATACCCTAGTGTCTCACAGAGTGATAGATTGTACACTTGCACCCAGGTTCCTCTGATTTCACATCCTATGTTTTCACACCTTAGCATACTGAGCACTGAAGCTCATTCTGGATTCTCTTCATCTTCCCTCATCCAAAGCATTAAGGTGATTGTTCTTCTAGGAATTTTTTACATTATATCTCCCTTTCATAGTTACAAACTTAGGTTACATTGACTGCTTTTAATAAACTCATTCAACAAATACTTATCCTGCATTAGAGATTATGACTAGTGCAGTCAATGAAATGCTTATTCTCTTATGAAGCCTGTAATTTAACTGTCTTAATACATATACTATAGTATTGATCTGGACTGACCAGCACAGAATACAGGAAAAGGTCATGGTCTGAAATGTTCATGCAACACTAAATCTATTCATAAAAACACAGCATCATACATGTAAAACATTAAAAAATTAAAACTTAGTTTTAACATTTTTTTAAATCCTCACCTGAGGATATTTTTTCCATTGCTTTTCAGAGAGAGTGGAAGGGAGAGAAAGTAAGGGAAACATCAATATGAGAGGGACACATCGATTGGTTGCCTCCAGCACCTGCCAGGACGGGCTGGGATGGAGCGTGCAGCAGAGGTTCATGCCCTTGGCTGGAATCAAACCCAGGACCCTTCAGTCAGAGGGCCAATGCTCTAACCACTGAGGCAAACTGGCTAGGGCTATCGTTCTGATTTTAAAGGGGGGAAAAAATATCACAAACTTTTGATTAACTTTAGAGATTGGTGATTATATTTCAATCTGGAAAATTAGTTAATTGTGCACAAATTCCCTCATAACTCAAATTAGCTTAAAAAGGAAATTAGTATAATATAGATCTATACATAGATGTATGTATTTATATAGGAACGTTTGGCCCCATATAGCAGAATGTATGAAGATTGTATTCTTTAGAGACACATTACTTCAACCATTCACTGTTTCTTAATAATAATATGTGGAATTCATTCACTAAGTATTTAAACTATGATCTTATTGAACAGGAAACATGTTCTAACTTCCAGGCAGTAGTCTGCATGTCACGTTTTAGTGATTTCAATTTAGCAAAACAAATTCTGAGCTCACTGCTTTAAAAATATAACTAAACATATGAATTGAAATATCATATTGAAAACAAAACTAAATTCTTAACTTTAAAATGTAACTTTTCTCCTTCTGTGAATGTTTATAACTATATCCTGCTTCTCTGGCTGCTTCTAAATTTCCAGGCACAAGTAGAACAATATTCAATGGTAGCATGAAAAATGCCTCAAATCTAAACTGGGGTCAGTCTTGGTACTCTCAGTGGTCAGTTTTCAAACCTTGGACATAGCCCTTTGTATCACTGGACCTTATTTACCTTACAGCATAATGGAAATGTTCAAATTAATTATTGATGAGATCTTTTCAAAGTCTGAGACAAGAAGTTTCCATTCCTTTTTGGGGGAGAGACTTTAAGTCTTTATCCCTGGCATACATCTCCCCACAATTTGGCATTCTTTCTCAAGGAATATTTTAGAAAAAGAAACATGATACTACTGCACAAATTACATTTGCCAAGAATTTAACTCAAGTATAGACTTCTTAGAGTTTCAGTAAAGCTGAATGAAATGACAAGAAATAGGCCCTTTGAAAACGCACAAGGTGATGCTGTGTGATTATACATCTATCGAAAATTTTAATGTTACTGAGAATACACAGCTACCTAAAATGTGTGTATATTTCTCAATACAGCTTAAGGTTTAGTTTAAATTTTGTGATTATCTTTAGATTTTCTTTTAGGTGTATTTGAATGATAAAAGACTGATGAGTTCAATTTATATTCTTTGGTAAGCAAAGAGGTTATTTAATAATTACAGGTTAATATTATTACATCAGCTTTATTTGACAAGGCAGCCACTATAAAGATTTAAAAACCTAAAAATGATACCTAAAAAGGGGCAAATATAGGAAAATAAAGCTAGGCATAATGGTATGGCTATAAACATCATTTTATCTACTTTCGTCTTGCTTGAAATTGGTCTATATTATTGGTATAAGAACATTTTCTCTTAAAGTGAAATTCATTTGTAACAGCTTGGGCATGTTTTATTGAATGCAATATCTTTAGTTCTAATAATAAATGTTTGATTAGCAATTTATAATTTAGAAAGTACTTTCTCATTCATTATTTAATTTTATATTTTCTGTAACATTTCCCCCCAGAAAGTAAATATTAAAAGCTATTTTATAAATATGGAAAACTGAGGCCAAGAAGGTTTAGGTGAGTATGCATCACAGAAAGGCTCCTGACAAAACCAATGCTTCTGTCTATAACTGAACCTAATTCACTTATAATTTTTGTCTCTAAATTTAAGGAAACATCATTAGTTCTTGATAAAACTATAGTTTTCCTTTTTTAAAATTCTCTACCTACAATTTTAAAAACCTTAGGTAACAATTTATTAGATTTCAGAGTTCTTCTAGCAAGCACTGCTTGACCTTGGTTGAATTACTAATAAAAGCATTAATGAGCCCCTAAATCAGCTCACAAATGAACTGCAGCTATTTTATGTGTGCTCCCACCATCTGCTGAAGAGTGTAATCATCATTGCCAGAAACATAAGCATTTGTAATTTATTACATACCAATGACACTATGCTAAGGTTTGTAAACTTTTAATAGTTTATTTACACAGGATTTTATGACTTACAATGTGCTTTCATATACAGTGCCTTATCCCATTTTAACTTCATAACGAACTTAAAAGTGAGAAAAGGAGGTATTTTTGTCACAATTTTATATATGAGGAAATGAGGCCGATATAAATGATGTGGTATTCTCAGAACATGGAGTCAGAAATACAAATTTAGTATTGTTCAGATTTGTTTTGTCTTACCCTCAAATTAAACATAATAACTCTATGTGTTTTCTTCTGACAAAAATTAATACTGACAATAAACCAAATTATAAGAAACTGAAAAACGTTAAAATGGGAAAAATAAATGAGGAACAAAGTAGATTAATAGACAATGCATTTGGAAATGACAATTTAACAAATATTTTTCCAGAATGTGAAATATAAACTGTAAACAGTTTACAGCCTTAACTTTAATTGATCATTTGAATTGATCAGATGAAAATATGAAAAAGGAATAGCTTCCAATTTTGTCACCTCGATATTAGTAACAGAACCCATCTGGTTTGAAAGTTATTTTTTGATGCTTTATAAGTCATCATAAGGAAGCCGTTTAATGGAAACTGATTTGTTTTACATGAAACATTCACATATGATACTGGAAGCTTCTTCCTTCTTAAGACATCTTTTCATAAAATTATTCTTTAGAAGCCAACATATACCTCTGTATTAAACTTTTATCTAGAGAGTTAAAGTTTTATAAGGTTTAAGATTATAAAATATTAAAATGAAGGTTGAGGTTCTGATGTGTTCAGTTAAAGGAAGTAAGAGAAAGCTTTCCTTTTTTTTTTTTAACTTTTTCTCTTTATAAAGAACTGAAATGTAGTGCACTTCAGAAATTCCCTGAAGGACAAGGGTAATTCCCTTTTATGTGCCATAACTGGTATTCTAAGACTCAGATAAATAAGGTTTAATATGGACAGTTACATACACTGATTTGAATTACTGATTTATTTTTTATATCTGTTTAATTATTTAATGTAAACTTCCACTTCTCCTGCCTATGTAATATTGAAAATATTTTAATCATATTAAAAGGCAAATAGTAATCTGGTAGTCAACTATCAAGCCCTAAATATGTCATTTTTTATGAGAACAAATTCACAACAGGTAATCTTCAACATAGTATTTATCATCAACATCTGTGTGTTTCAAAATGGCCTTATAATATTTTGAAAGTATTTTATATGCAATAGTTATTGTCCTAATAACTATTATCCCTAGGAAAATGAGTCTCACATTTCCATAGCTAGCTCTAACAGATAAATATTTTTCAAACATAATACTTGGAATAGAGTTATAAATAGAAATCAAAACTGGTAATTATAAATCATATTCCCAAGCCAAGTTTAGTTGAAATATAACATATGTCACTAGGAGAGACATTGGACATGTCTAGGTCACAGATTTCCACAAAAATAGTTGTGTGCGGTGGAGAGTTAGGGTGCTCTATAAAATAATAATATATTTTTTCATATAAAAATGTGAAGCCTTATAATTTTTTTTCTTAATGTTGCAGAAATCTATCAAGTAGACATTTCATAGCATTTTATTTAATCATGGTTAGCAATGCTATGCTTTTCCTAAAACCAAAATCTCGTAAGATGACCATTTGAAGACATTTCTTTTTCTGCCCCTATATAGCGAATGAAAATGAATAACAGATAGTCACATTGTTTTTTCTTTCTTTTTAAAATTGATTTTTAGAAAGCAAGGAAGAGAAAAAGAGAAACAGCTATGTGAGAGGGAAACATCTATTGGCTGCCTCTTGTATGCTCCCAACTGGGGATTGAGTCCAACCTGGGCATGTGCCCTGACTGGGAATCGAACTGGCAACCCTTCGGCACACTGGATGATGCCTAACCAACTGAGCTTCACCAGCCAGGGCATGGTTGCATTCTTTATTGTTGCCTTCAGCTCATTAGGTTATATTTTTGATTACAGAAAATCTTAGTGTTTTCCTAAAGTTCTTTCTAGGCAGTGTTCTTAGCCATTACCATTTATTCAGGAAAACCAATGCAGCAGATACTTGGAATTCACCAGACAGAACACAGATATTTCCTGTTAAAAGGCAAGCATTTTATGCAGACATTCCATGAATCAAATTTAACTCAATGCAAGGAAGAAACTTCAACAATGACATTGTCTAAATGAGGTAGTAAGTTACACATTAATTGAACTGTTTAAATGTATGGGGCTGGGACACATCATAAAGGTATTGTCCAAGGGTCTATTGGACTGGATGAGTGGATACTTCATTATTTTTAGGGGTTCTTTCTACATGAGCTTTATGATTCTCTCTGTCCTTGCTGACATTATGGCATGTCTGGCTAATTTGTTCTACTAACTTTTCAGAGATGTGGCAAATTCCTAAGGAAATTTACCACTTTTTTTTGTGGGCTCCAAAATAAAAGTCCAAATTTAGAAAAATAAAAATAAGGTATTTTTTTTCCATTTTGGTTTTGTAGAGACTTATTTTGATTTGTCAAGCTCAATTAAATATTTTTACATTAATATTTATTTTTCTATATGACAAATATTTCCAATATTTCAGACAAGTAGATTTCATACTATTTATAATTGACCTCTCCTTTCTTAGCAGCTGTATGGGACACTGAATTTCAATTCAGTTTATTCTAGAATCCAGATTACCAATAAGCAGCAAAAATTCTGATGCACAAGGAAAAGTGCTTAATCAAGGGTGGAATTCAAAGTTAATGAAGCAATAATAAAATATGAGTTATGTATATTTTTAAAGTAGTTTAAGTATCACACATTTGAAACTACAAATTACCTCTTAAACCATAAAACATAAAGACCAAAAATCAATAGTCTTGCCTCATGGGAACTGGTGAGAAAGGTAAGGTACAATTCTGAAGACCATTTGTTATTTCCCATACTTCTCCAGTATTGTGAGGAGTGTTTTGAGTAGCTATATTCTAAAGGAAGAGACATCTTCTGTGATGGTAGCTAAATTGTAAAATATATATATATATATTTTTTTTATCTTCCAAATTTAGAAGTTACCATTAAACTGGTCTTCCCATATATAAAGCCATTACTTAAAATTTAAATTTAATAAAATTAATAAAAATGGTAAAAGTTCTAGACATATCATAGCATATTTTAACAAAAGTTACTCTGTAATATATTTTGAATAACTAATTTCATGTGCCAATATTTTGTAATATTAAAAGATTTATTAAAAATGTAAAAACATGTTTTTTTACTTTATAAAAGAGAAAACAAAATCTAACTTGGATTTTTTTATTTATTTCCTCTAAATCAGGTTCCTTCTCTCTTTCCCATGAACATATATTAAATTCAGTTGAAAGTCATCGGGAGTGGGAGAGGAATCAATCTGCCTGCTAAGTACTATTCTTGAAAATAGAGAAATGAATGAATTACACATTTTGCTTGATCTTCAAAAAATATGGTTGAGTTGGAAAAACATAAGTACACAGTTAACAGGAACAAATACAAGACAGAAAATGATTATTGCAACAAATATACTAAACAAAGATGAATAACAAAGAATAGACTTAAATTGAGAAGACAGAAAAGCTACATGTAAATGATAAACCTTGACTGTAATCTTGAGGAAAAATATAGAATTTCAAGATGTATCATCTGAAATCAAAAAGTTAAAAAGTATTTTGGGTTCTATGAATAAAACATAGAGATAATTAACTACAAAACTTTTCCAGAAAGTGTAACACTTAGTATGGTGGAGCCTTAAATATCTAGTGTATAACAGAAGATGTGAGGGATAGATGAGTGTCATATTTGGGAAAACATTCTATGCAGCATTAAGAATTTTATTCTTTATGGTATATGCAGTGGGAGACACTGAATCTTTTGTGAAGAAGTGAAAATAAGATATATTTTTAAAAGTTTAATTCAGAGAATTTTGTCAAGGGCATACTTTTGTTATGATACTTTTGTTAAAGTCTACCTAAAACAGAAATAATGGAGAAAAGAAGGAAAAAAGAGTGGAGTCATACTTGAGAGACAAAAGGGTTTAATAACTTATTTAGTATAGAAAACAAAAGAAAGGGACTGCAAGGTTCCTGAGTAAAGATGACTGCAAGGTTTCTATTCTAAAATATAGGATACCTGGGAAAAGAAGCATGCCCTGAAAAGGTTTAAATAAGAATGTTGAGAAAGAATAAGTGATCCTTTTTATTTTTTACAGCTGCATAGTATTCCATGGTGTAAATGTACCACAGCTTTTTTATCCACTCATCTACTGATGTGCATTTGAGAAGAATGTATATTCTGCAGCTTTGGGGTGGACAGTTCTGTAAATGTCAATTAAATCCATCTGATTGAGGTTGCCATTTAGGGTCACTGTTTCCTTCTTGATTTTTGTCTGGAAGACCTATCCAGTGAAATCAGTGGGGTATTAAAGTCCCTTTGTATGATTATCTTGCTGTTGAACTCTCCCTTAAAGTCCTCTAGAAGTTTTTTTTTTATGAATTTGGGTGCTCCTATATTGGGTGCATATATGTGTGTCAGGGTTATATACTCTTGTTGGATTGATCCCTTTAGTATTATGCTTAGTGAAATAAGCCAGTCAGAGAAAGACAAGTACCACATGTGGAATGTAATAAACAAAATAAACTGATGAACAACATAGATCCAGATACATAGAAGCATGGAACAGACTGAGGGATCTCAGAGGGAAGGTGGGTGGGGAGGAGTGGGTGGGGAGAGATTAACCAAAGAATTTATATGCATATATGTATAAGGCATGGACACAGACATTGTTATGGGGAAGGCCTGGGAGTGGGGTGGATGCAGGGTGGAGGGGATCAATGGGGGGAAAAAGGGGGACATCTTTAATATTTCCAACAATAAAGATAAAATTTTTAAAAAAAGAGTTGAGAGAGAGCTTTCGTTGACATTTATTTACTCTATGCTGCAAACTGTGCTAGTACTCTACACACTACCTCATTTACTTCCTGTGAGAATGTAATGAGAAAGGCATTATCATCTCTATTTTTAAAATTTATTATTATTTATTATTTTTTGTAGAATAAGCATATCTTGAAAAGTAGCTTACATATCAGAGTACAATTTTAACTGATAAAATATAATTTTTATAAATTAAATAAACCCTTGTTTGTTTTAAACTTTAATTTGATATTAGTGTCCAGTATGTACTATTTTGTGTCTGCATTTTTCTCCAAGTTATATCTCTGTGATTCCCCTCTTGCATATAGTGGTAGTTCATTTTTTATTGTTTTAAAGTAGTCCAGTGTATAAATATTTTATCCCTTCTATTGTTGATGGATATTTGGTCTTTTCCAGTTTGAGTTATTACAAATAATATTGTTATGAGCTTTATTTACATAGGCTTGGATTCACATATGTAATCATTTTGAGGGTGTGAATATTTAGGAGTAGAATTAGCAGTTCATAAAGTTTGTGTGTTCATATTTAGTATATATTGCCAAACAGCTTTCTGTGGTAGTTCAATAATTTACACTCACACTAGTAATTGCACTGCATCTTTGAAAATGCTAGATATTGACTATTCTTTTCTTTTTAAAAAATTGAACCATTCTGATGGGAAATTAGTTATATTTCATTGTTTTGAATTTGCATTCTATCAGTTGCCATTTGAGTGTCTGTTTTTGTAAAGTAGCCTGTTCAAGTATGCGATTTTAAAACTGTTGCTTCTTTGCATTTTCTTTGACTATAGAAGTTCTTTATATATTATAGATTAAAAGTTCATTTTTTGAAAGTATATATTACAAACATTTGCATTTTCATGGTCGAATGGTGTGGACTGATGAAAAAAAGTTTTAAATTTCAATAAAGTCCAATCTATCAATCTTTCTATTTCGTGAATCATATTTAAGTAATCTTTGCTTATCACAATGTGTGAATAATTTTTCACACACTTTTTCTAGATGTTTTATTGTTCAATCCTTTACATATTGTCTATGACAAACCTATAACTGATTTTATATATAGTATGAAAAAGTATTGTAGGGAACTCATTCAGAGATTTGATATGTCTCCAGCAGTAAAGACATCTGGAAAATGTTGGACTTTCTGTGTTAAACCTGCTGTGATTATTTAATCCTTTGTAGCCTTAGATTTAGCTGACTACCTAGAAAGCCTAAATGCTACCCAAAGATAAATATCAGAGCCCAGGAAGGAGGTTATTGAATGTTTAGAGTGTGGATAACTGCCTAATGCTTTCTGTTAACTTAGAAATGCATTGTTCTTTCTGGTGGCCTATGTGATTACCCATCATATGGCTTTACTATTAACTCCTTATAAAAAAGAGACCCTGTCCCGGGAAGGGGGTGGATCTCTTCTCGGTAGGTCACCACTGAGAGCAGCTGCTTTGCTTGTGTATGAAAGTTTCTCCTATCACAAGTCTTATGAATTTCAATCATAAAATGAAATTCAGGATTAAAATCAATCCTGAATTTAGGCTTTTGAGGCTTTCCCCTAACAAGTATCAATATTTTAATTTTCTTTAAGGATACACAACTGACCCAGTGTTGTTTATTTTATTTTTATTTATTTATTTTAATTATTTTTAAAATAATTTTCATTTACAGTTGACATACAATATTATATTAGTTTCAGGTGTACAACATAGTGATTAGACATCTGTATAAATTATGAAGTGATTACCCCATAAGTCTAGTACCCATCTGACACCATACACATGCATAGTTATTATAAAATTATTGATTATATTCTCTATGCTGTACTTTACAACCTTGTGACTATTTTTATAACTGCTGATTTGTATATATTTCCCCACTGTATTGCAGTGACGACTTTGTCATATACCAGGTATGTGTAGTTCTGTTTCTATTTCAATTAATTAATCATCTATCCTAGTATCAATAACACAATGTTCAATTTCTTATAGCTTTTTAATAAGCTTTGATATTTTGTAGAGTAACTCTCTAAGATTTTTTAAACTGTTTTTGATCTTTAAAAATTCCATAAAATTATAAAATTACCTTAACAGCTTTCATGAAAAAGATGGAATTTCAATTGGGATATAATTTAATCTATACATAATTTGGAAAAAATTGACATCTTTACAACACTGACTCTTTCGATTCCCAAATATGGTCTATCTGCCCACTCATGCAGTGTTTTAATTTATCTTGGTAATATTTGTAGTTTTCTGCATAGAATTATTGTACTTCTTTTATTAGATTTATTACTTATAATTTGATTAAATTTTTAAGTTCTTATAAAAATTGTATTCTACACATTTCATTTTTGATGATTTATTCTAATTTAGAGATGTTAAAGTAACTTTCCATAGTGATCTTTCATCCAGCAATCTTACTAAACTCATTCATTAATTTAAATATACCTGCCCATTAGTTAAATTTTTTAGGCAGGGAAGTGTTTGATTTTGGTCATTTAATTCTGTTTTTGTTAAGCCTGGTACTTTTTATTCAAGACCAGATAATGTATATAAAAAATTGCAGATATTCTTGATGATATTATCTTCCTCTGAGAATATTAAATTTCTTTTGGTAAGATGAAGTATGGCCTGGTCAGTGTTGCTCAGTGGTTGAATGTTGACCCAAGAACCAAGAGGTCAGGGTTTGATTCCCTATCAGAGCACATGCTTGGGTTTCTGGCTCAATCCCCAGTAGGGGGGATGCAAGAGGCAGCCCATCAATGATGTTTCTCTCTCATCGATGTTCCTTTCTCTTTCCCTCTCCCTTCCTCTATCTCTAAAAAATAAATCAATAAAAACAAAACAAAACAAACAAACAAACAGAAAGAAGATAAGGCATGGACAGATTACCCTTTGACAAGTGAGGAAAGTAAAATCCTAGTTTGCGCTTGTTCTTGGACTATAGCCCACTCGGGGGTCATGGCAAGAAACCTGGCTGTTTTCTTTAGCCCCTCCTTCTTGGCAGCTCTGAACTGAAACTTTTGTCTGGCCAGTAACAACTGATTTCTTACATTTCTATTCAGTTTTTGACCTAGTGGCCATTTCGTTTGGTTTATTGGGGTCACTTCTTATACCTGAGCAGCATATTAATAAGCAATTGTCTTAAGGGACAGAGATGTGGGCAGAATGTCAGGCTCACTCCCCTGTGTTTTTCTTTTACCCAGGGACATGATCTGGGCTGGCTTAGTAGACTTAAAGTCAATTTTTCTCTTCATAGTGAGGATGCAACAACCCCCAGTTCATGGCATTTTGCATAGTGTCCATATCTTGTCCTGTGAATTGGCAAAGGATTTGAGGGTAAAAAGTAGCCACAGATGTAAGGCTTATCTCAGTTCCCTTCTCTCTGCTTTGAGGTTTTGCATCCCCAAATCCTTGCTGTCCTGGTTTTTGTTTCTGTTTGTGTACTTGTTTATGTTTTTCATTTTAAGTTGAAGGAGTATCTGATTCCAAATCAGTTCTTCAAACATGATAAATTGGAGAGACAGCAGAAAATCCATATAGAACTATTTATCTCATGAGAACTATTTTTTCATCTTAACGCATGAGAAATTTTGAGGTAAACACGAACATTTTAAATTTAAGATTTAACCATCAGACTTTACCAGTATAAACCATTTGAATGATTTAGATGTAAAAGTAAAATGTGTGTTTTCTATACATATTTGTATTACATGCAACCCAAGTAAATTATTTAGGGTGCATACATATATTGAACAAGAAATCTACATCAAAACTTCTCAATAAAGACATGCAACTTATTTTCCTTCTATTTTGTTTAAGCATAACTGCAAAGGTTCACTTTAGTCAGTGCAAGACAAAAACAGATACTCATTACTTTGAGTATAAATAAATTAATGTATAAGCGAATATAGTATCTATGCTTGTTTTATCATAAGTTTTATTTGTTTAGTCTACTTTTTTAATGTTTTAGACTTGTCTTTGAGGACAAGCATACTGTTCTTACTGGTTTCAGTAATTCCATCCCAATTCATATTTGTGTAACAAGATTATAGTTACATGAACACCTTTAAGGTTTGTTAGAAAAAATAATTAATTAATTTAAAATTTAAAAATTATATGAATTTGCCTTTTCAGTTATCCGTTTTTCCTCTGTTCAAAGGTATATGATATCTTCCTTGTTCTTTTTTATCTTAAATGAATAAAGAATATCATTTTCTCTTTTAAAGGCCCTGTTTTATGTTAGCTCTCCCGATCACATCACATCGGGGCTGTTTCCTGGTGATACTTACTACTGTTAATTTAGCCACAGGTTCTGACCTTTCTTTTTTTTTAAATCCTCACCCAAGGATATTTTTCCCATTGATTTTTACAGAGTGGAAGTGAAGGGGGTAGGGGGGATCGACATATTGATTGGTTGTCTCCTGCATGAACCCTGGTGATTGAACCTGCAACCCAGGTATGTGCCCTTCACTGGGAATGGAACCTAGGACGCTTCAGTCCCCTGGCCGA
Source organism: Miniopterus natalensis (assembly GCF_054644295.1). Classification (NCBI taxonomy): domain Eukaryota; kingdom Metazoa; phylum Chordata; class Mammalia; order Chiroptera; family Miniopteridae; genus Miniopterus; species Miniopterus natalensis. The sequence goes on along the minus strand of NC_142082.1, from coordinate 56,834,568 downwards.
TGCTCTAACCACTGAGTTAAACCAGCCAGGGAAGTTCTGCCCTTTCTTAATGACAAATCAGTTCCCTCTGAACACAACTCAGTTTTAGTTCATCAGTGATTCCAAGCCTTTACTTACAACTATAAGCATCCACATCCATCACTGATCATTTCTCTTTAGACTATTGTAGGTAATATACAGAAGGCCCTTGAGAGATACAAATGTTTTCTATATTCCAATATCATATTTTTCTAAGCTTTAGTTAGAGGACTAATTAAAGGACATAGAGACAGACTAAACAAAGCAATAATTATTCATAAAGACTAATTAACCAGCATAAAAAGAGAATGAATGAAATAACAATATTTACCTTGACCAACTGGCACCAAATAATTTGCTAGTTTTCTTTAATAAAAAAGATGAATAAGAAGTACTTGCCCTAAAGTTTACTGTCTGTTGGAAGTATATCAGTAAAAAACATAGAAACGTTTTGTAAAAAAAATGTGTGCAGTGCTGAAATATAAGTAAGAACTGAGAAACCAAGAAAGATGCTTGCTGCACAGACTGCATGGCTAAGTGGCTGAGCATTGATCTAGGAACCAAGAGGTCATGGTTCAATTCCCAGTCAGAACACATGCCTGGGTTTCTGCTTGATCTTCCACAGGGGCACGCAGGAGGCAGCCAATCAATGATGTTTCTCTCTCATGGATATTTCTATCTGTCTATCCTTCTACTTTCCTCTCTAAAAATTAATAAAAAACGCATTTTAAAAAAGAAGAAAGATGCTGTGTATTTATCTCACGAGATTTGGAAAGTTGAGGGTAATGTGAGATAGTTTTGTCATATGTAAATTTTTTGAATCTAATATTCAGAGGTGTATATTAAACACATGGGAATGCCATAGAGAGTTTCACATTAATTAATATGTACAGGGATGTTACAAGTTGTCATTCAGAAGCTGCTACTCAGTCTTTGTCCACACATCTGTTGTGAAAGTCCTTGCCATGGTTGTAATGTTTCATATTTCAATTGTTTAATCGATATATTTACTTAACTGTAAAGTTCACAAGGTAAATGACAATTGCCTACGTTGTATGCGTAATGCTTAAGACACTGTCTAGTAGAATAAAAATATCTTGAATAAATGAATAAATATAATAAATAACTAACTTGGCCACCTGCCATTGGTAGCACCCACAGTCTTGGGTGCTAAAGCTAGGTGGGAGAAACTGACTCTTAAAAATTGTTTCCTTGACATTGTTACCTGGAGTTTTCAGCTCTTCAACTCCTCTAATTACTTACTTTCTTGTAATTAATTTTGAGGTGTAATTTCAGTTCAATAAAAGGCACCACATACTAAGTGTACAGTTTGTCCAATTTTAACTAATGTGTATATGTGTGAAACCACCATTCCAACTTAATCATATTTTATTTCCATCTCACAGAAAGTTTCATTTTACACTTTAGCAGTCAAATTCCTATTGAACCCCTTGATCGAAATAAGACCGATTTCATTTGTATAACCATAGATACCTCTGGTTCCTTATAGGACTTCATATGAACAAGATCATCAAGTTTGTACTCCTTTGTGTCTAGCTCCTTTTGCTTGACATTTTTGAGGTTCATTTTTTTAAAGAAAATTTTTCCTAATAGTATTCTATTGTATAAATATATTATAATTTTTAAAAAGTATTCATTTTCTTATTGGATTATTTCCAGATTTTGACTATTTTGAATAAAGTTGCTAGTTACTTGATTCCTGTTTACATCTCTTGGAATTCTGACCTCAAAATTATCAAATCTATGGTGTCATTGATGTCTCTGAATCTCTGAATATTTTTTTGAATGTGCCTGTATGCAAAGGGAGAAGAAAAAAGTAGTTCATAATTTTTATTCCCAAATAGAGCTGGCACAAAATAAATAAAAATTGTTGATTCTGTGTGCTTCTTTTGTTCTAAAACATATCACAAATTGGCTTGGAGCCCTGTCTGCTCACTTGCTCAGTTTTCAATTCCTGACCCAACTTCAATTCTCCCCACATCAGTTCTTCAATCTGAATATCTCTCTTATTAACACCAATATTTTATGAGAGGCAATGAGGAAAGGAAGGGGAAATAAATATTGATTGCTACATTGTTTGTTGCCTCACTTCTGACATTTCTTTAAAATTATTAACTCACTTACTATCATTTGAAAACATATCTAAAGCCTGAGACAGGATTTTCTGTGACCAACAGAGCACAAGATGTTTCTTAACTTTAAGAGATTTATATATTAGCAATATAGGTATTATTAAACACCTTAAGCACAGCTGTTATTTTTTTGCAGTTAGCAAAGTACATTTAGAAAAATAAACCATGGTTTAGAAAGATGGAGAGGGTGGCCTGATGCTGACCTGATACTCTAATGCTATTTATTGACTACAAGACCAGAGCTATCAGGAACAATGATGCCTGAATTCAGGGTTCCTTTGTGTTTATAGAAAAATTATTATATTTCCTAAGGCTGCAGATATTGGTCAAGGAAAAATTTAATACTACTCAAATTCCTAAAATTTTGTTATACTTTTTTTTTAAATGCAGGAGTTTATATGTTTGTATGATTCAGGCCAAGCATCTTGTTTATAAGAGATGGCCTAGGACATTCCCATCTCTAGCTTCATGGTCAAATCTCTCTAGACTGTGGCATGCTAGCCAATGCTCCCTACACCTTGAGCCATTTTAGGGAGAGGCTATCGATTGAGAAGATGTGGGAAGCAGTTAGTGAAAGGTTGAATGCTGAAGTGCTTGCCTGTTCTTACCACAATTGGTATCAAGAAAGCAGCTATTCTTTTTTTTTATTATTTTACTTTTTATTGAGGTAAAGTTGGTATGTGACATTATATAAGTTTTGAGTGTACAACATTGTAGTTTGACATCTGTATACACTACAAAGTGAAAAAAAACAGCCTTTTTTAAAAAAATCACTCTTCATTAACACTGAGAAAGAAATATACCTTGTAGCATCAATTACTGTTTAAAATATATTTTTTAAGAAGGTTGGGATACTTTAGGAAATATAACATTTTTATTTGGATTTTATATTTAAATCTATGTGTTTTGGGGAAAATAAACTGTGCAAAGGGGAGTGTTATAAACCTATTATAACCAGAACTTTTTCAGATTGACTTTGATGCCAGAAGCCTGCGCCTTTGTTCAATGACACCTGAGTATCAGTTGACGTAAGGGTTTAGCAGGTGGATCAGACAGATGGTAGTCAGAATTCCCAGGTTTACCACTAACATGCACTGCTTCATCAAAACCAAGATAAAGCAAAAAATATTTAAAAGAGAAGGCTAAGCATAAATCAACTCTTATTATGGAGAATAGTGAGCTAAATTTTGCATTCCACAGTGATTTTCTAGGGGAAATTAAAGGATTAACTAAAGACACTGATAAATATTTCTATCAATTTGCTCAGACAAAAATGTTTTTTAAACTACAGACTATAGCATAATTATTCAAAATAAACAGTAATTAACTGAACTAAATCAAGCAACACAAGGGTTTGCAAATTTGCCCTGTGGTTTACCAGCTGTGCTCTTTACTGCCTGCACTGTGAATTTACACTCAAGCTTTGAGTTCTCAAGAGGTGGTAGAAAATTGAAGCACATTTAGACTCAAATTAAGTAAGGGCAAAATTACTAATTTGTTCAGTCCAAATCACCTGACAATGGGAGATTTACCTAAAAAAGAATCTTTATGAAGCAAGTTAACAGGCCTTTGTTGGGCACCAATTATGTGCCAGGAATTATGTCTGAAACGTGAGGATACTGATTTATAGAAGACAAGATTTAAATAGAATAAAAAACAGAGGCATGATGAAAAAAATTGATAATTTAACTGCAGGTTACTGACTTAGTAAATATCTTGTCAAATGCTTTTTCTGCATCTATCGCTATAATTACATATTTATATTCTTTATTTTGCTAAAGTGGTATATTGCATTGATCATAAAACAGAAAGCAACAAATGAACAAACAAGACAAAAAAACACAAAAACCACCTGATAAACACAGAAGACAGTCTGGTAGAAGGAAGAAATGATGTGGTGGAGTAGTAGAGGGGATAGGGGATCAAATACATGGAGAAGGAAGGATATTTGACTTTGTAGTAAACACACAATGCAATATACAGATGATGTATTTTATAATTGTACACTTGAAACCTATATAATTATATTAACCAATGTCACCACCATAAATTTAATAAAATCATACTAACCTAACCCTGCCTGGGAAGTTTAGTAGACTACATCATTCTCCAGATATGCCAAGGTTGCAGGTTCAATCTCAGGTCAAGACACATACTAGAATCCACCAATAAATGCATAAATAAGTGGAACAACAAATTGATGTTTCTCTCTCTCTCTCTTCCTCCCCCCTTCCTCTCTTTCTAAAATAAATAAAAAAAATTTTTTAAAAAACATACTAATCTATCTACCTACATTTTCCCTTGTTCAGATTCATATTTTCTTTGTGATTCCAAAAGCACAGTTTTTAGTTTTGTTTTTAAATTATAAAATAATATTAACAAGCATTTTCTAGGCACTCAACAGGGCATTGAAGATTAGAATTAAGAAAACAAAGTCACCGCTGGCATGGCTCAGCAGTTGAGTGTTAACCTAGGATCCAGGAGATTGTGGTTCAGTTCCTGGTCAGGGCAAATACCCAGGTTGCCGGCTCGATTCTCAGTCGAGGGCATGCAGGAGGCAGCTGATCAATGATTCTCTCCTCATTGATGTTTCTCTCTCTCCCCCTCTCCTTTCCTCTCTCTGAAATCAATAAAGATATATTTTAAAAAAAAGAAAGAAAGAAAACAGTCTCTGCCCTCATAGTTGTCACAGTCTAGATTTCTTAAGAGGGAGTCTATAATCTGGCTCAGTTGGATAAAGCTGTCCTGGCATAATCATCCAAACAGTGACAGAACAAGTATTCAAAATCCATATAAAAAGCACACTAATGAAACCTGAGAAAACATGTCCAAGCATTTTCACATTATACTTTAGATAGAAAATAGTAATATGTAAAAGGCACCCTCTATTCAGTGTTTATCCTATGTAATACATTGACATTTAATTTTCAAAGCACTTGGTAACTATCATTTCTCCTATTCTTATATTACTTTTATTTTAATTTACACTAAATAGTTGCCCAGGGACATTAAGCCTGTCTGGGGAGCTTGTGAGGAATGAAGGATAAGCTGCCATTCAGATCACTAGCAGCCCATGCTGTGGTCCAAATATGGGCAGATCATTCAAATGAAATTCCTTCCTAAGGGATGGGAAACAAACAAACAAACACGCAGTGCTAAGGCAAGGACCAAAGATGACAGACTCCTACAGAAAAAGTCTTGGTGAGGCTGTAGACACCACTGCTCTTGGAAAGAAATATGAAAATAGTAGGACTTTCCAAGAACTGTGGATCCAGAATTGTCATTAGAGCCAGTGAGAGCTGCCATTCTCCATCATTACTTCCACCATAGCCATTGTCATCCTCAGGTAACATGTCCAACCAGTGCAGCAAATTTTACTCAAAACTAGAATAAGTTACAGAAGAAAGGGAAAGAAATACAATTGAAGTCTAGTAAGAAAGAAGACTCCAGAAACACTGAGAGCCTGCACAAGGACTAGTGCAGATCCACCAACTTTCTGGAACATTCAGACCACCTCAGACACATTGATAACACTACCTACCTACCTTTATGGGAAAGTGGGTGATAGGATTAAATACTCTGTTATCTCCAAAGGCTATTTTTAATGTAAATAAAAATGCTTTGGTTTGTTTTCCTAAAGATCAATCCAGTGTATGTGCAGATACCCAATTATCATATGAAAATCAAGCAACTTTAAATTAATTTTAATTTTTTTGAGATATAGATCTAACTTTATTTTTTTCCTCCAGATGGCTTTTACATGTTGTTTGTTTTATTCTATTTTTAATTGTCAGCTGTTCAAAGGAGTAATGGACAAATAAAATTGTAAGATATTTAAATTGTACATTGCAGTGATGTGATATACACATACATTCAAAAGGATTCTCCAAGTCTAGTTAATTAACACATCTATCACCTTCCATATTTATCTTTTATGTTTTGTGAGAACATTTAAATTTTACTTTCTTAATACATTTCAAATATAAAATATAGTGTTTTTAGCTGTAGTCACCATGGTTTACATTAGATCCTCAGACCCCATTCATCTTATGGTTGAAAGTTTATCTCGTTTTATCAATTTCTTCCTATTTCCCCCATCCTCCAGCTCCTGGAACCATTTTCAACTCTATTTCTGTGAGTTTGACTCTTTTTTTAAGATTCCACATTATAAGTGATACATGTAGCATTTGCCTTCTCTCTCTGGCTTATTTCACTAAGTATTAATTTTAACTATTGTCATTGATACTTTCTTAGTTATGATTTATGAGAATTATATGTCTTTCTATGTATTTTTTCAAGTAATATTAGAATTTGTTTTAAAAGTAGCATAAACTTGTATCAACTCAAACTTAATATAATGCATCAAGTATAAATATGTTTTGCATATGCTTTGTATTTACAAACTCTGATTCTGTAGGAGTTTTACTTTCAACAGAATACTCTGCTCTTTTCAAACTTTCCTTTGGTCATGTTGAACCATATGATGTTCACTTAGGCCTTGACCATTGGACCTTCCAAATGGTATAAGTGAAAATAATCTGTTGGTTTTTTCCATTTTATTTACAATGACATAAATCAACAGCTTATGATTATTTTATTAAGATCATTAAGGTCTTTTGGAAGCAAGGTTTATTGTACTGAATGTAAATTGTTTTAATTTTTTTTTAATTTGTAAAGTGGCATGTACAATTTGAGTTTTAGAATGCAAGTTAGTCTCACAAGTAACACCTCACCTACAAGGAACCTCCAATAGTGTATTTGGGGTCATTACCTGAAGTAGGTATGCATATGCTCTAGTGTGTAACAACGTGACTATTTTGTGAGTGGAAATAGAAATGATGTGTCTGCTTATCTATAAAAGAACTAACTAGTTTATGGCTTTATGTACATTCTGATACAAAAGTTTGATAATAAATTCATGTAAATACTTGAATAGATTTATTTGTTTTCTAATACTCTAAGTTTTATTTTTTTTCTGAATAAAAATAACCAAGTTTCAGTTCAAACTATTAGGAACTTAGCTTGAGAGTTAAATGTTCTAGAGACCCAGTCGTAGAGGAGGTTCATGTTTTTTTGAGTTTTAACTCCAGGAGCCCTACTAGATGTTGAAGATCTGAGAAAAAATCCTGTGTTCCTTCCAGCAGGGCAAGGGGGGGGGGGGGGGGGAAGTGATTCTTTTGAAATATCCTCAAAGCTCTGTTTTGTCTTTTTAACAAGGTCTGACCTCAAGGAAAACTATTCAACTATTGTATGAGAATCTAACATACTGGGATTTTATCAAAACAGGAAAGCAGATACCCAACTCAGGCTCACTAAAAGACAGACCTAGTCATAGGACTACAGAGTGCTTCTACAACCCCACAGTGCACTACTGCATCAATAATGTTACTATATCATGAAAGGGAATTACAGTGAAAAGAACTTCAAAAACTTAGATGCCTTTTAAAGAGTATCTAGGGATGACCAAAGAATATAGAAGTGACTAAAGCAGGGCATCAGAGAAAATATTAGTGCCTGACACCACAGATTCAGCAAGCAGTAAACACAGCTTAACTTCTAGCCAGACAACCATAAAACCTCATTTCCTTTTACTTGATACTTGTATGGCTTTCAAAAAAAATTGCAAGGCATGCTAAAAGGGCAATAAAGGTAGTCTCAAAGTCAATAACTAAAATATTTTTTTAAATAAAGGATAATTGATATGCTGAAAAAGGAGAGAAAATTGAATCATAAAAGATTCTCAATTAAAACTAAAGAAGGTAGGGAAAATAAAAGAGAAAAAAGAATAATGTCAACAAATAGAAAACAGTATATAGTCAATTTAAACGAAACTATTAATAAGATCTTTAAATATAAATTGTCTAAATAAAACAATTGGAATAGAGAGACTCTCAGAGTAGGAAAAAAATAAGACCCATTTATACAGTGTCTACAAAAAATATCTACTTTAAAAATGTACCTAGGAATAAATTTAACCAAGAATGTGAAAGACCTGTACTCGAAAAAATTATAAAACACTGAAGAAAGCAATTGATGAATATACAAATAAGTGGAAGCACATGCTGTGTTCATAAGATAGAAATAATTAACATCAGTAAAATTTCCATACTACCAAAAGCAATCTATAGATTCAACACAATTCTTATCAAGATACCAGCAGTGTTATTTCACTGAACTAGAGCAAATATTCCAAAAAATTATATGGAACCACAAAAGACCCCAAATAGCCTCAGTAATCTTGAGAAAGAACAAAGTTAGAGGAATTATGCTACGTGATATAGAACTATACTACCAGGCCACTGTAATCAAAACAGCATGGTACTGAGATATAAAAGCATACATATAGATCAATGGAACAAACAGCCCAGAAACAAACCCATGCCTTTATGATTAATTAATATTTGACAAAGGAGGCAAAAATATACAATGGGGTAAAGACAGTCTATTTAATAAATGGTGTTTGGAAAACTGGAGAGATATGTGCAAATAAAAAAAAGAAACAAAAACACCTCTTTACAACATACAAGAAAATAAGTTCAAAATGGATTAAAGACTTGAATGTTAGACTTGAAACCGTAAAAATCCTAGAAGGAAACATAGTTAGTAAAATCTTGGACATTTCTCACAGCAATATTTTCTTTGATATATCTCCTTGGGCTAGGAAAACACACAAACCAAAAAACACAAATGGGGCTACATCAAACTTAAAAATTTTTCACAGCAAAGGAAACCATCAACAAAATGAAAAAACAGGCCAATGAATGAAAGAAGATATTTTCCAATGATACATCTGATAAGGGGTTAATACCCAAATTTATAAAGAACTTATACAACTCAACATCAAAAAAAAAAAAAAAAAAAGAGGGAAGAGGGATTGGTGGGCTGGGTGAAAAAGATGAAGGGATTAAACAAGCAAACAAGTAAAAAAAATCATAGACACAGAAAACAGTTTGGTGATTACCAAAGGGAAAGGATGGGGGGAGGTAGATGAGCCTAAGAGGGAGATAAATGTTGATGGAAGACTTGACTTTGGGTGGTGAACACAGAATACAATATACAGATGATATATTGTAGAACTGTATACCTGAGTTCTATATAATTTTATTAACCAATATCACCCCAATAAATTTTTTAAAGAGATGTAGTTGAACTAAATGAGACCATGCATCATCTAGATCTAACTGACATTTATGAAACATTTCATCAAACAACAAACAAATATACATTCTTCTCATGCTTACATGGAACATTCACCAAGACAGATGAGATTCTGGGCCATAAAACTCATCTTGACAAGTTAAAACACACACACACACACACACGCACACACACACGTACAAAGTATGCTTACAGACCACAGTAGAATTAAACAAAAAATCAATAACAGAGCTGGAAAATTCCAAAATACTTGGCAATTTTTGAAACTTCTCAATGATATACAAATAAATAATAAGTTTCCAGAGAAATTTAAAAATATTTTGAACTCAAAGAAAATGAAAACACAACCTATCAAGATATGTTGCATGCATGAAAAACAATAAAGTGAAATTAAGAGAATTGTAAGGATATACTAAAAGAGGTGATGCAAAATCAATAATCTATACTTCTACCCTCAGAAACTAGGAAAATATGAGCAAATTAAATCCATAAGAAGAAAAGAAAGAAATATCAGAACAAAAATCACTATAATTGAAACGAAGAAAGTAATAGAGAAAATCAAAGAAATCAAAACCTGATTTTCCAAAAAGATTGATAATATTGATAAACACCTAGCCAAGCTAACCAAGAAAGAAAGATATAAATTATTAATATCAAAAACAAAAGAAGAACCATCACTACTACAATTATAGACATTTACAGACTAATTAAGGAATATAATGAACAACTGTATGCTTCACAAGTTTGGTAATTTTGAGATTAAAAAAATCATATAGTCATATCAATAGATGCAAAAAGAGCACTTGACAAAATACAACACCCATTTACCATAAAAACTGTCAACAAACTAGGAAAGGGGGAGAACTAAACTTGATAAAAACATTTACCAAAAACTACAGCTAACATTCTACTTATAATGACCAGAAACTAGGTGTCCTCACTTAAGATAAGAAATGAAGTATGTGGCCTTTCACCACACCTATTCAACATCCTACTTGAAGTTCTACTTAATACAATAGGACAAGAAACACAATAAAAGGTATAAATATTGGTAAGGAAGTAATAAAAACCATTTGTTTTTGTTTGTTTGTTTTGCAGATAACATACATAATTGGATATGTAGAAAATACCCAGAAGACCAACAAACAATTCCTAGAAATAGTAAGCAATTTATATTTATATACATGCATATATATATATATATAGCAAAGGGGCTGTTATACAACATTAATAAACAAAAGTCACTTTTCTTTCTATATAACAGCAAAAAACAATTGGAATTTGAAATTTAAAATATATATATTTCAGAAAGTGGGAGAGGGAGAGAGAGATAGAAACAATGATGAGAGCCTGGCTGGGCGTGGCTCAGCGGTTGAGTGTCGACCGGGGATCCAGGCGATCCGGGTTCAATTCCAGGTCAGGGCACATGCCCAGGTTGTGGGCTCGATCAATGACTCTCTCATCATTGATATTTCTGTCTCTCTCTCTCCCTCTCCTTTCCTCTCTCTGAAATCAATAAAGATATATTAAAAAAAAAAAAATTAAATAAAAAAAGAAGAAAGAAACAATGATGAGAGAGTCATTGATCAGTTGCCTCCTGCACGCCCCTACTGGGATAGAGCCCAAAACCTGGGTATATGCCCTGACCGGGAACTGAACTGTAACCCATTGTTTCATAGGTCAACACTTAACCACTGAGCCACACCAGCTGGGCTGGAATTTTAAATTTATTCTTTAATTTATTTTCTCTTCTGTTACTATGTTTTGAAATTTATCTTTATTGTTGAAAATATTATAGATGTTCCCTTTTTTTCCTCTTTTTTCCACATACCCCCAGGGCTTCACCACACTATTGCCTGTGTTCATGGGTTATGCATATATGCATATATATATGTTCTTCAGTTAATCTCTCCCCAATCTCCCCACCACCCCCATCTTCCCTCTGAGATTCATCAGTTTGTTCCATCCTTCTATGTCTCTGGATCTATTCTGTTTATCAGTTTGTTTTGTTCATTAGTTTCCACATATGAGTGAGATCATGTGATACTTGTTTTTCCCTGTCTGGCTTATTTAAATTAGCTCGATACTTTCCAGGTCCCTCCATGCTGTTTCAATGGGTAAGAGATCCTTTATTTTTTACAGCACATAGTATTCCATGAAGATATATGACAGCTTTTTTATCCACTCATCTACTGATGGGCACCTAGGCTCTTTCCAAATCTTAGCTATTGTAAATTGCACTGCTATGAACAGAAGGGTGCATAAATCCTTTCTGACTGGTGTTTCAGATTTCTAGGACCTATTGAATTTGAAATTTAAAACATATTACCATTTATATTAGCATCAAAAAATAAAGTACTTAGGTAAATATCTAACAAAATATATATGAATCTATATGAGGAAAATTACAAAACTCTGATATAAATAACAAAGCTCTAAATAAGTGGAGAGATATTCTATATCTATGTATAGAAAGATTTAATATGAAAATTTCAGTTCTTCCTCACTTGGTCTATAGATTCAATGAATTCACAATCAGAATTTCAGCAAGTTGCTTTGTGGAAAATGACAAGCTAACTCTAAATTTTATATAAAAGTGGAAGACCCAGAATAGTCAATGCACTGATTAAGAAGAGTAAAGTCAGAGCACTGACACTACCTATTTCGTGATCTACTATAAAGCTATAGTAATCAAGAAAGTAAAGTGTGGTTTTGGTGAAAGAATAGACATGTAGATAAATGAAACAACAGAGTCCAGAAAAAGACCCACACAGATATAGTCAACGCATCTTTCACAAAGGAGCAAAGGCAATAAAAATGGAGAGAATAACCTTTTCAAAAAGTGGTGCTGAAACTATTGGACAGGCACATGCAAAAAGTGTATTTAAATATTGAGCTTACACTTTCACAAAAAATCAAAATGCATCGTACATCTAAAGAAAAATATGAAACTGCAAAACTTATAGAAGATAACAGAGAAGAAAACCTACATGACCTCAGGACACCACAAAAAGACTAATCCATGAAGAAGAAAAAAAAGGATAACTTGTATTATATTAACATTAAACACTTCTACTCTGCAAGAGATTCTCTGTAAAATCAAAAGACAAGCCACAGACTTAGAGAAAAGTTTTGTATAATACATATCTAATAAAAGAATTGTATTCAAAATATGCAAGAACTCTCAAAATTCAGCAAAATTCAACAAGAAAAATTAATGTAGGCAAAAGATTTAAATAATTGATTCTCCAAAGAAAGATGCACAGATGGCATATAAGCATAAAAGGTGTTCAATATCATATATCATTTAAAAATTGCAAATTAAAATAACAATAATATACCATTATACAACTACTGGAATTGTCAAAATCCAAAATACTGACAACAGTGAATGTTTGTAAAGACATGGACCAAGAGGTATCATCATTCACTGTTGTGTGGGAATGCAAAGTAGTGCAGTCACTTTGGAAGACAGTTCAACAGTTTCTTTAAAGGCTACACATATTCTTACCATATGATACAGCAATTATGTTCTCAGATATTTAACCAAATGTATTGAAAACCAATGTGCATACAAAAATCTGAATGTTTATAGCAGCTTTATTCCTAATTGTCCCAAATTGGAAGCAACCAAGATGTTTTCCAATTGGTTACTAGATAAACAAACAGTGACACATCCCTCATAAAATAAAATATTATTTGGTGATAAAAATGAGTTGTCAAGTCATGGGACATGGAAGAAACTTCAATACCTATTGCTAAGTGAATGAAGCCAATATGCAAAGACTTTTGTACGATTCCAGCTATATGACATTCTGTAAAAGGCAGAATTGTAGAGACTATAAAAAAATCAATTTTTAAGGGTTTGTTGAAGGTAATAAATATGTAGAGCACAGGATGTTTTTAGAGCAGTGAAATTATTTTGTATAGAATGGTGAGTACGTGATTTTTATGCATTTGGCAAAATCCGTAGAATGACACAACACAAAGAAGGTACCCTAGTGTAGACAATGGACTTTGGTTAAAAACAACGTATCAATATTGGTTCATCAATTGTACTAAATGTGCCACACTGATGCAAGATATTAATATAGTGAAAACTGCTCAATTTTTCTGTAAACTTAAACTGCTCTTAAAATAAATGATATCATTTAAAATATATATATTAATCTAAAAATATTAAGAATGACATTACGTGTACAAAAAGTTAAGGAAGAATAATATGAAATAGAAGCCATGTAAAAACCTCTGAGTATGTGCTGTGCCCTTTCTGTGATATTTACCTTGTTAGGTTTTGTGCTTTTTCTTTCCCAAAGACTTTTTCCTCATTATATAAAAGGTCAAGTAGAATTCAGTCCATATTTATTATTCTTTCACAAATTCTCTACTGGAAAAGATTTTATTAACCTGTTCTTTACAGGTGCCCTTCCAGAGGGCCATTCTTTACCTCACAGAGTCTCTGCTCCTGCTCAGCCAGATTCAAGGTGAGACAGGGAGAATTTACAGAGCAGGCATTGCTCAGCTTCTCCATGTCTGCCTAAAATGCTCTAATAAAGTAAGTTAACTCAGTCTGAATAAAGAATAAAAAAATTATGCTACAGAAGATTCTTAGACCACTTAAGCACCAGCCAACAATCTTTTTACTACAACATTCACAGTGAGGAAGGTAAATTCAATTTCATCTGCTTATATTTAAAAGGTCATATTAAATAGGCTCTTCACATACAAAAAAAGTACTTAGGATTAGCCAATTAATAATGTTCAAAGAGTTATTTAAATAGCCCATTAGGTTTTTAATGACAAATGTAATCACAGAAAACTTTTGTTTTTATAACTTCCAATTTTTCTCTCCAAATACTAATAAAAATGTGACAACAAAAATGCAAACTCAGGGTTATTTGAAGGCCAGAGAGCTTAGTGAAGGATATTGGTTTTGCAGTCATACAGCTTTCTAGAACTCTAGAAAGCCACTAATGAGATCTGGGACCTTGTAAAGGTCAATTAACATTTGAGAGCCTTAGCCTCCTTGAATTCTCATATATGAAATAAGAATGGTGACTATAGCTAATTGAGAGCACTGACAGCTCTACCGTTTTTTTGATGTCAACATTATTTTCAATGCAATGGCAAAAACACATTTATAAAATTTTAAATGCATTTCACCTGGAATTATTCCACCAAAATAGATACATAAGTATACAAATAAGTAAAAATATACTTTATTAAATATATATAAAAAACATGGAATGTATTTATGTTGAAATTAATAAATTTAAACAACCAATTTTCTAAAATGATCTATCTCAAAATATGCAAATTTGTTTTCTCATTAGCATCAAATTATTAGATCTTCCTTTTGGCAAACTGCACAGTCTGATGGCCAGCAAAGGAATGGACCAGTTTTAACATATTCAACCCAAGTAATTAATGACAAAATGCTCTCGAGTATTTGATAGAAATACAAACTATCAACATGTCAAACATATTGCAGTTGATATACACTCTTCAAGTCTTCCTATAATGCAGACTTGAACCAAGACAGAGTCAATAATTTCAGTAATTTGTTCCATATCAGTGGTATTCAGACCTAGTTGACCCAAAAATCACTTATAAGCTTCTTAACAATTCCTATTCCAAGAGTTTGTACCACATTCGTTGAATCAAAATTTCCCAGAGACTTATCAATGTCTATTGTTCAAAGCCTCTCAGGTAATTCTCTTGTACACTAAAGATTATAATCAGTGGCATATATGCTCTGGTGGATACCTAATGAAATACCAACACACACAACTTTCTCTGTTTATAGTCTTAACATTTTCAACAGGGGAATAATAATAATAGCAAATATTTATATAATGTTTGTAATGTGCCAGATGCTGTTCTAAATGTTTTAAGAATATTAACTCTAGCCCGGCCAGGCATGGCTCAGCAGTTGAGCATTGACCTAGGATCTATCACAGGTCGATTCCAGGTCAGGACACATGAATGAGAAAAAGAAGCCTAGAGAAGCTAAGTAATCTGTCCATGGTCACACTTCTGGGTAAGTGTTAGAGCTAGGATTTGAGCTCAAGTTATTGCTTTCTTAATCCATACTTTATATAGTTAATTTATTTCCCTTTTTTAGAATGTTTTTGAAAGGTTCTTTATCAGATCTTCAGTGCAGGTTCACACCAGGACATGATAGTGTGTTTCATAGTTTTTGATAGCTCTTGATTCAGTTTCTGGTTCAGTAGGTGAAAGAGGGATTTGTGAACAGGTACCAAGATGTGTCTTCTTGTGGCAGTTCCCTGCCACTAGTACAGCATGCTGTTCATTAGTCAACATGCAGCCTGGTATGAGAGTCTGGCAGAGTCTGAAAGGATGCAGGTTGGCCTGGGTCTCACATTCCCTTTGTATGTCTGCTTATTGCTTTGTGAGTACTGTCTTATTGGACCAGGGAATAAATCTGAAGAGTGTGCCAACATTGCTTGGCTCTTATTTCAGACACCTGTCAACACTTGGCAAAGGCTCAGAGAGTGCAGCCGTTAAGTGACCACAGGGTCATTTATACTTATCAAAAGGAAATGATAAAGGCAGAAAGAAGTATGATAATTGGAGAAAATAGCTTTAAAATTAAATCATTTGCAATAAATTTTTTTTAAAGTCATTCTGTATCCACTAGGTAAACCTAGAATTTAATATTGGCTCTTTACTTTGCTATATCTCCTCTTCTAACTAGAACACCTGGTCACATTAGTTTTAGAAATATGGTGACAGACTGATCTACTGGCCAGCCACAATTGTGTTACAATTTAGTTTTTATTAACAATTTTATTTATTTATTTTATTTTGTTCTCATACATATCAACACACTTATATTTCAAATACATGCATATAAAAATTCTAAGTGCTCTTTACGTTTTAGGGTGATCTTTTTCCTACCTTGCTTTCTTCTTTCCTTCCTACTCAATAGCACCTTATGCACATCCCTCTAATCTTCCAGTATAGTGCTGATTCATTGTGTCCGTGGCTCCACGATACTTTAATAGTGTTGTGCCACTTATACTTTTGATCGTCTTTTATATTTTTATGAAAATTGCTACTGTACCATTGCAATAAAAATATTTTGACAGGCTAATTTAAAACTGTGATTCTAACCAAGAAAGACTTTATGACCCAAAGGACATTGAGCAATGTCTAAATATACTTTAGGTTGGCACAGTTAGAAGGGGTGGGTGGAGGTCAGGGATGTTCCAAATATCCTACAATGCACAGGCAGACCCCCACCATAAACAATGATCTGGTCAGAATGTCCGTCATGCCAAGATTGCAAAACTCTAAGTTAAAGAATATCTGTAATTTTAATATTTTAATATTAAAATTAACTTTAATATTTAGAGCTGTCTTCAGAATGTTTCCCTAATGTAACACTCCATAATTCTACCAAAAAAAATTAAAGAATATTCCTTTTGTTTTCTGTTTAAAAGTTCCAACCTCAATCTAGGTGACAGTCTTTTAAGTTTCTTGCCAGGTTGATGGGTATGAATGAGACTCATTCTTATCATAAACTATTACTGAATTTGAGCAAACTTGTTAAATTTGATCATCATTTAAATGTATTTATTATTATTATATGCCCATATATAACATGCCCTACAGTTACCAGCATTTCAAATGATTTTTACAGGTAACTATTTTTACTTGCTTTTTGGTGAGATATTTTGGGTCATTAAAATGTTTGATATTTCACTTAGCTAAATATGCCTATCTTCTTACTTCTGAGTTTTGCCTTAATAATATATTGCCCACTTGTAGATTTTTTTCTTTTGATAATAGCAGTGTAATTCATACCCCAATATAAAATATAAAACATGTCTATTACCCAAAATAGTTCCTTGACAAATAATTTTTCCCACACTCTGGCTTATATATTCATTTCTTAATAGCATCTTTTCATTAACAGATATTTTCAGTGTTGATGAAATCCAATTCATGACTATTCTAATTTAATTTTTTAATTCCTGTGTAAAAAATATTTGCCTGCATTTATGTTATAAAATATATTACTACATTTTCATTTGGAAGATTTATGGTTCTGGCTTTTACAGTTAGGTCTGTGATACATATAAAATTAGT
Source organism: Miniopterus natalensis (assembly GCF_054644295.1). Classification (NCBI taxonomy): domain Eukaryota; kingdom Metazoa; phylum Chordata; class Mammalia; order Chiroptera; family Miniopteridae; genus Miniopterus; species Miniopterus natalensis. The sequence goes on along the minus strand of NC_142082.1, from coordinate 56,817,124 downwards.
TTTTGGATATGGATTATGATAGAAGCTGTGTTTCAGTTTTCTCTCTGTAAGTTTTTGATGTTCTAAGTATAATTTGCTTTTAAAAAACATGAAAAACATCTTTTCTTTCCTTATTGAGCCGACTTTGAACCTTGATTAAATATTGATTGACCTTAAATGTGTGATTGTGTGATGGTCTATTTTAGGATTCTCTATTCTATTGATCTTTTAGCTCTATTCTGTACGTTAACACCATACTGTCCTGATTACTATAGTTTTATGCTAAGCCTTGAAATCAGAAAGTGTAGGTCTTGAAACTGTTCATTTTCAAATTTTTTAATGGTTATTCTAGATTCTTTACATTTTCACACAGATTTAAAAAATATATATCTTTATTGATTTCAGAACGAGGAAGGGAGAGGGAGAGAGAAATAGAAACATCAATGATGAGAGAGTCATCACCGATAGGCTGGCTCCTGCATGCCCACAACCCGGGCACGCGACCTGACTGGGAATCGAACCTCAGTCTCCTGGATCCTAGGTTGATGCTCAACCGCTGAGCCACTCCCGGCCGGGCTCCACACAGATTTTAAAATCATTTGTCTATTTTGTCAATAAAACTATCTGACATTTTGATTCCAACCGCATAAAATCTATAGATGTTTTAAAAGAAACATTCTAGCTACAGTAAGTCTTCTATCAACACTTTTATATGTTTCATTGTGGATGACTCACAGTTTTCACCTGATTTATTCCTAGATAGTTGATCATTTTTGATGTCATTATAAGTTATTTTGTTTTTAAAATTCACTTTCAGATTGTTTGCTACTATTATGTAGAACTATAATTGCTTTTTAAATTGATATTTTTTAAATACGACTTTGTTAAATTGATAAATGTTCAACCAATTTAAAAGATTGTTGTCTGGTTTTAATATTATATTTAGAAATTTAGCACCCATATATTCTCTTAATTCAATCATTGCATTTAGAGACTTCCTTTTTCAGAAATATTTCAAAGTACATATAATGAAAAATAATTATTTTTGTGGAAATTCTGGACATTTTGTCAAAATTATATCAAGTATCATTTAAAATGCACCTTAAAGCCAACAAGAATGTATAGGAGGTTTAGTTGACCAGTTTCTCCCAGTTTGCTAGGTATTTCCCAGATTTAAAACTGTGTGTCCCATACTCTGGGGACTACTTTTGATCTGCGTAACTGATAACTGGCACAGTTGGTACATTACTTTGCTATCACTGTATAACACATCACCACAAATTTAGCAACTTAAAACTATAAACACATTTATTATATCTCCATTTGCTTAGGTCAAGATGAAAGACTCCCATAGTGAAGTTATCTGGTCTGCTTTTTCATTTGGAAGTTCCACCAGAGAAGAATCTGCTTCCAAATTTAGTCTTGGCTGAATCCGTTTCCTTGCTGAGAGAGTCTGTCAACAGATCCATGCCATGTGGCTCTCTCTGTAGGTTCTCTCACAACATGGCATCTCACTTCCTCTAAGTAAGCAGGGAGATAATCTATTTCATATATGCTGAAGGATGTAGCTATAGCTATATCTGTATCTATGTCTATCATCTTATTTTCTTTGCAATATAATGAAAACTAATCATGATATTTGTCATCATATTTATGATATTTTATTAGTTAGAAGCAAGTTAAATGCCTCATTCGCACTCAAGAAAAGGATGTGGACATGACACACAAGTCCTAAGGTCTACCTATGACAATACACCCTCTAACCCCCAATGATTCATGTCTCCCCCCCACACACATGCAAAATACATTTACTTCTCTCCCAAGGTTCCCGAGTCTCATCCTGTTATACTATCAGCTCAAAGTACCCAAATCCCATCATTTCATTCAGGTTAAGGTGTGGAATCAGATTCCTGTATTATTTCCATTAAATACAGCTACTACTACAGTATGCCTCTTTATTTGTGGATCTGTGTAAGTATAGACCAGTATGTACATTAAATGTTCCCTATATAATATAGTGGGACAAGCATAGGATAACAGATATATACATATATTCCTCCTCAAAAAGGGAGGAAATGTAAAATATAAAAGAGCACTGTACTCTCTCTCCTATATCCTACTTGCCTAGCTGCCTGCCTGCTGGCTTTCCATGAACTTTATGGCTAGAACTGCTTTGTAAAATCTTAGCTATGTTCACATTCTTAGGCTAATTCTGGATGCTTCCCTTAGGCACTTAAGTAACAGTGGTTTTGTTGTTATTGTTGACAGTCGTTTTGTTTTAGTCGTTGTTGTTTTTTAATGTATTGCTAGGAGGTTTTCAGATCAAGTAGTTCAGAAAACCTATCATAGAAAATATTAATAAGAGAAATAAAAGATTCAAATCACGTTGGCTAACTCCTTGACCAACCTGTCCTATTTGAATTTGATTTCATTTGTAAAGAAATCAAATAAAAAACATCCAAATCATTAAAGTAGCTTGACCTCATGTAATAAAATATAAATTTTTCACAGTAAATTTATATTTTATTGATTTTTTCATAAAATATTATACATAGTAGGTATAAAATAATATATACTCTAATATATATGATTCTGCATAAAAACATATAAAGATAGATATCTTCAAATATATGCAAATACACTTGCATTTTATTGATTCTTCATAAAAAATAAAATGTATAAAATAATAATATATTAAATAATAGATAATAATACTATATATTATAAAATTATATATAACATGTAAATAATATATATTTATATTTATATATAATATAGGTGCATAACTATTCATTAACATATTGTGCTAAGTTGCACATATAAATCTAACTTTTACAGATTCAACTCGTGATTTTCTAAAACATAAAATTTGGGGTTTAAAAGAAATAATTATGAATATTATGAAAGAGACCATCTTATTGTCTCAGTATGCTAAGTGATGGAGTAAACAGTAACAAAGGAGTGTGAAGCATACCCTGTCAGATAGTTGACTCTTATAGCTAAGAGAGTACTCTCGGTTTGTGGGAGGATGAGAGATAAATAGCCAGTACTTCCATGTTGGAAATGGAATGCATTATGCCAAAAATATGAATACTAGTTATAATTCTTTGGTTAACCCTGCTCACCAGCTCCACCAATATCCTTATTTGAAATTCTAACATTTATTTTTCTATGGGAAATGAATTGTGATACCTAAATAACTAACTTATTGAAGGTATTCAGGAACTAATTCTATGTATATGTTGGAGTTTTTCAATAAAAGGACATAGTTCTTCCCCTCAGGATACAACATAGCTGAATGGATAAGACACATAAAATAGTAATGAACAACAAAGTCAGAATGTGATCAGGGTCAAACTAATGATCTGCATAGTGAGTGTTCCTGTAGTTCAGAACAGTGAGAGTACTTCAAAGAGAGAAAAAGTTTTACAGAAGTAAGAGTGAAGGCTCTATGAAGATGGGTAAGAACACTGAAGAGGAAGACATTCCAGCAAAAGCACAGAGGTTCACATACAGAAACCTGTAATCCCCTTTTAAACTTAACTCTGACAATTATTATATTCAAAATTTATGAATAAAACAGAAATGGTGAAGTTAAAGGATTTATCGATGGGTCATTATCCCTTGTTCTTTCTCTTGCCCTTTGTGGAAGTTTTAAAGCACACAATTTAAAGTCAGCTATAATCCTTTTCCCACACTGATGTAGGTGGCAGAATCCAGGAAGATCACTGAGCAGGTGAAGAAAATAAGTTCTAAAGCTTTCTATTTTTGAACTACAGTCAAGATGGTGGAATATGTAAACTTGTTACTTGCATCCTCTCACAACCACATCAAAATTACAACTAAACTACAGAAGAACCATCATTCAGAAGTACCTGAAACCTAGTTGAGTGGAAGTCCTACAACTAGGGGTTTAAAAATGAAGCCACATCTATATTGGTAGAAGGGGTGAAGACATAGAATGGGCTGCCCCAATACCCACAAGTGGCAGATAAGAATTGGAAGAGATATCTCAGCTGTGGATGTTCCCCTTGAGGAGCAAGGGATGACAGCTGCACACAAGGTCCCCCAGCCCATGATTCCTGTACCAGGAAGAGAAGTCTCCATAACTCCTGACTGTAAAAATCAGCAGGGATGTGATTGTGGCTGAGTAAGATAAAGGGCTTCTGGAGTCCCTGGAAGTTCCTCTTAAAAGGGCCTGCACATGGACTTACTTGGAATCACTCTGAGTTCTAGTGCTAGAGCAGCAACTTGAAAGGCACCAGGGATGTATAGGGAGAAACTAAATTGTCTGAAACCAGGGCAAGAACTGGGGAGACAGCTTTCTGCCAGACAAAAGTGCTGGCAGAGGCCATTGTTACTTTTCTAAGCCACCCACTCCCCACAGAGCCCAGTAGGCAAGCACCATAAATAAGTCTCCTTTAACCTGGCTCACACTGTTCTCCCTGACCTCATGATTCCCTGAAACCATGCCTCACCTAACTTTAGGGCCCACCTAAGCCATTTCCAGTGACTTTTTCATACTAGTGGACTGTTTTGGCTCATGCTTCAGATTTTTCGAAAATGTCTCAAACAAGAAGCATCTGGCCTCTGAGTGCCCCATACCTTTAAGTAAGTGGCATCAGGCCCAGCACTAGCAGCAGACAAACTTGGTTCACAGCTTGGCCTCACCTGGGCACTTCCAAGCTAGCACAAGTGGCAGCCATCTGTAAATCACTTTGTAGCTCATGCTGGGTGGCATCTGGCAGAATACATGTGGTCACTGACCTTGGTTTGCACCTCTTGGGAGGCCCCAGAGCCATCTTCCATAGTGGGCAGCATTAAACCACATCAAAACACCACACAACTACCTGCACAAGTGACATACAAAAATGGTTGACTCAGTGGACATCAGAGCCCACTGAATTAAGTCTTGTTCTGCCAGGTGGACCTCTGCACAGCTGATCCTCCTTGGTGGTTGGTGGTCACAGCCAATCCTTCCAGCCAAATGGCCTTAGGGTTAATCCCTCTCATTGACATGGCAATAGCAATCAAGGCTCAACTACAACAGGAGGGTGTACACAGTCCACACAGGGTGGAGGGCAGCTTGGATGGTCAGGACTGGTATGCCACTGGACCCAACAGAACACCCACTACTAGACAACTCTACCAAGCTTGGTAGACCTAGTAGCTCTATCTAATTCATAGAAACAAACACAGGTGGCTTCCAACATGAGGAGACAAAGAAACATGTTCCAAAAGAAAGAGAAGAACAAAACTCTAGAAAAAGGTATAAACAAAATGGAGGCAAGCAATCTACTAGATGCAGAGTTCAAAACGATGGTTATAAGAATTGTTAATAAACTTAGTTACAACTTCAACAGCATAAAAAAAGAACATAGAAACTAAAAAAGAACCAGTCAGAAATGAAGACTGGTTTTTCATTCACTCACTAAAATGAAGAATAATTCACAGGGAATCAACAGTAGAGTAGATAAAGCCAATAATAAAATCAATGATTTGGAATATAAGGACGAAAAAGAAAAACCCAATTAGAACAGCAAAAAGAAAAAGGGATCCAGAATATTAAGATAGTGTTAGGAGCCTCTGGGACAACTTCGAGCATACAAACATTTGCATCATGGGGATGCTGGAAGAAGAAGAGAGAAAGTAATTGAAACCCTATTTCACAAAAACAATGTTAGAAAACTTCCCTAACCTGGTGAAGAAAATAGACACCCAAGTTCAGGAAGAACAGAGAGTCCCAAACAAGATGAACCCAAAAAGGCCCACACTGAGACATATCAAAATTTAAATGCAAAAGTTTAAAGATATAGAGAGAATCTTAAAAGCAACAAGAGAAAAACAGTTAGTTACCTATAAGGGAGCTCTCATAAAACTGTCAGTTGATTTCTTAACAGTAACTTTGCAGCCCAGAAGGGATTGGAAAGAAACATTCAAAGTGATAAAAAGCAAAGACCTACAACCAAGATTACTTTAGCCAGCATGGCTATCTTTTAGAATCAGAAGATGTATAAGTAGCTTTCCAGACAAGAAAAAGCTAAAGGAGTTCGTCACCCCCAATCAGTACTGCTGAAATGTTAAAGGGTCTTCTTTAAGAAGAAGAAAAAAGATACTAAAATATGAACAATAAGATGATAAATACATATCTATCAATGATTTAATCTAAAAGACAAAATAAATGAATAAGTAGAACAGAAACAAACTCATAGATATAAAGTACAAAGTGGTTGTTACAGAGTAGTCATGGGGATGTAAAGTACAACATAGGGAATATAGTCAATACTATTATATGTATGGGGTCAGATGGGTATGAGATTTATTGGGATGATCACTTAGTAAGATATATAATGTCTAATCACTGGACTGTACACCTGAAACTAATATGATATTGTATGTCAACTGTAATTGAAAAATAAAAAAATAATTTAAATAAAGAAAAACAAAACAGCAACAGCAAAACTTTCTATTTTCTCCAATCTCAATCCTGCACAATGCAGAGTAATACAAGGAAATCACATAACTACATCTTAAGCAATCTCAGCAGATAAGTTAAAAACACTCAAGTTGAATAGACCAAGCATTAGGTTAAGGTACAAAAATTAAACATTTGACTGTGGCCTGTGACCACCTTCTGTTAATTTTAGTATCGTGTAACTATAGAAATGTAAAAGGAATCATTATGACTAAAAAATGCAGCTATTTAATATAATATCATAAACTTTTAGGGCTATGGTGCCCTTAGAAATGATGTCTTTGGAAGCCCTTATTTAACGAAACAGAAAATATAGAATAGTGAGAGTAAATTTTCCTTAAGTAGCTTGTGAGTGATCAAGATAGATTTGGATGTCAGGTTTTTGGAATCTGTTTTTAATTAGGTCCCGTAAGATTTAATACTTGCCATAATTCATAAAGAATTCAGAATCTGTAAGAGCTACTCATGTGGCTAGATTCTACCTGGTCAATAGTACTACTAGCAAGTGTAGAAAAACCTACTTAGAACAAGAACATTAAATACACAGTAAGTTCTATAGCCTTCCCAGATTGCTCCCCATCCTTTTTTTTTTCTCCATAGAAATATGCATTACTCAGATAGCCAATGAATTTCAGATATATAGATTTATTCTTAAATCGACTAAGTTTTGACTGGAGCCCTTTCCTTTTGTGAGCCAAAATTTAAATGGTTACACTAATTGGAGATATAAATTCTCTTGTGTTATATTAAAGTGGAAAGCAAAATTTTGGATAATTAAATAGTTATACACACACACGTGTGTGTGTGTGTGTGTGTGTATGTGTATATATATGTATATGTATATATATATATATAATGTGAATACCTGATTTATAATCTTATCTGTGCCAAGTATTAGGCCTTTTGATATATCTGGGTCTGTTTTCTCATTTGAAAAATGAAATAACAATATTATCTATCCCATAGATGTTTGCTGCGGATGGAATAAAATGATTCATGCTAAAGGCTTAGTGTAATGTCTGGCACATGGTAAGCATATGATAAATTATAGCTAATTTGATTAAAGACCATATATGATTTAGCTATAATTTTAGGTAATACCTAATTATACTAGGGCATTCAAGAAAGAGCATTGACTGGAACACATATATTCTACTTCCAATTCAAAATGTAAAAAAATACAAAACTTGGAAAATGTTGGTAGTGTGGTTTCTTCTACCAATAGTAAAACAAATTGAATTCAATAGAATTTTTTGTAACAGAAAGCCAAAGATATTTTAATTTATTTACAAAAAGCTAAGAATAGGAGAGAATCCCACTTATTCTGATTCACATGAATACTTACGTTTAACCTTCTTTCAAAATTCAAGAGAGAAAACTTGCAACTTAACACTGATAGAGCCACATGTATAGGTAATATTTCCTTAAAAATTTATAGAAAAAATATTACACAGGACCTAAGTTATCAGAGGTGTAAACTTATTAACACATGTTCTGTAATCCTGTAGGTGACATCAGTCCTGAATGAATTTTTAACTAAAAAACAAACAAACCAAGCTTAAATGTTTTCTGTTCCACTATAGCTTTCTTTCAACTATTTTAAAATTAAATTTATTGAGGTGATATTGGTTCACAAAACCATACAGATTTCAAGTGTACAATTTAATAAAAAATCATCTGCACACCACATGGTGCACCCACTGCCCAAAGCAGTCTCTTTCTGTCCCCATTTATCCCTCTTTTGCTCACCTCTACCTACCACCTAATGTCATTCTTTTCTCTGTACCATTTTCAGTGTTATTCCAATTCTTTAAACAATAGTCCTCTGTTTGATCTGAGGTTTTACCATGTAAGTTTTTATTGGACTGAGTGTCAGCTTGAGATTTCATGTCTTCACTAGTCCCATTCACTTCATTTTTCGTGTCACTTTCCTTCAGTTCAGTGTCTCTGGACTTCACAGTAGTTGTTTGCTTTTTTTAAATTTTATTATTTTATCTTATTTATTCTATATTTATTTTATTTATTATTTTATTATTTTATTATTTAAATTTTATTTCATATTTTATTTATTTATTTATTTATTTATTTATTTATTTAGTTATTTATATCAGATCCCTTCTTTTCTTTCTCCTTGAATTTTCTATCTGGTTTTCTGTCCCAACTTTTGCTTCTGTGCTTATGCAACTTTCTCTCTTATTTTTAAAACTTCTTTGTCCTTGATGGCAAGATCTGTGTTTTTATCCCCCCTACCCTCACCCCCTGATCTATCCTGGCTTCAGTGTCTTCCCTGATCTGCTTCACCCTGGCTCTTTATTTCATAATCTTTTGTGGTTCAGAGGTCTGCTGCATCTCTGTTCACAAGTTTAGCTTACTCATTAAGTGTCTATTAGTGAATGACTTATCTTCTTTATTACAAGCTCTTTCTTTCTCTTTCTGCCTTTTCTCTTTCCTTTCTTCACTTTCTTTCTCTCACTGATTCATTTTTCTCTTTCTCCTGTTCTTCCTTCTCCTTTTTAAATCACTTGTTATAACCAGACTTTCCAATTTCTTTTTTATTAAAAAATAGTTCTTTTCTATAGTTGCCTTAATTTTGGCAGAGTCCATGCATTGTTTTCTCATTAAGTGATCACATTTCTGGATGGGGCATCTCCTACTAGCAAAAAGGCTCCATGCACTTATAAACTTTATTTTGTTTTAATTGGGCTGCAAAACTTCAATTGTTGAGGTTATAAACCTAAGCAATTTTCTGTATTATTTTAACTGTTCGACTAATTTCATCATTCCTTGAGCTTCTTCTATTTTCTCTTCAGATCCTAATTCTTCAATTTGTTTCAGGAGTGAATCAGTTTTGTTTGTTAGAATCTGAGTTTTTAATTATTATTATTATTTTTCTACTGGAGTAGCTCCTCTCAGAGAACTGCTGGTTTTGAGAGATAAACAAATATGGCTGCATCTAATTCCAGATGACACTTTACAAGCAAGCTCTATAAAAATTTTAAAAATCTCTCACAGCTAACTTTTATAATATGAGGCCCCTAGTACTGTTTTTGTAGATTGTCACCTGTTACCTCTGTGAACACATTGCTTCTCTCTTTGTTACTCCTATTTTCTTTGTTAATCTTTCCTCTCTCCAGTTGTAGATGTTTGCTGACAGTTCTGACACATGTGCTCCTGATCAGACTTCTAAGAAAGAGAAAATCAGTACCCTCAATTTTCTTTTCTTTTCTTTTTTTTAATATATCTTTATTGATTTCAGAGAGAGAAAAGGAGAGGGAGAGAGAGAGATAGAAACATCAATGATGAGAGAGTCATTGATCGAGCCCACAACCCAGGCATGTGCCCTGGCTGGGAATCAAACCCTGATCACCAGGCTCAATTTTCTTTAATTTCCCTAGTCAGTGCATTGGCTCTCTCAAACTACAAAAGTTGCCACTCAAATATAGAGCTTCATCACCAGATATCTACCTAAACTATAGTAATTTAATTGAGTGAAGACTTTAACTAAATGACTTGAGTCCCTCTCCTCCATCGCACACTGTAACTTCTGTTTTCAAGGCACTTCTTTTTAATGTATAGCTGCTCAAAAATGTGTAATGGTCAAAAGCTAATAAAAGAATATATTGAAGCCTAGGATATAGAGTTATAACTTTTGTGATGTAACAGCCAATTCATTGTAATAGATGGAAAGAGATAAAGGCTATTAATCCTACATGTCCAAAAACTATATAGGACAAAATCAAGGAACGAAAGACACTTATCTTCAGATAGATAAGGAAATAAGGGGGTAAAATCTAGGTATTCACATGCACTGTAGTTATTTTATAAAAGAAGCATCAAATCTCATTTTTTTCATTTTCTTTCTCTTGGTGTCCTGAAATATCTGCCTCATTAGAAGTAAAATACATTCATAAAAATGTTTTGACACAGAAAGTGTGTGTAGGGAGGTGTTATTTAATTTGGTAGAACTTAAAATAAATTTTTAGTAATACATTTAAGTTCATATTTGATAGTCTGCTCTTGACAAAGTATTTTATGACTATGTTTCTTATGGTATTTTGAACCAATGATGTCATAGGGAAAGAGCTTTGCCACAAATGGATCGATCATCCTTGGGGGTGGGAGTCAAAGAGTGGAGTATGATGGCTGAGTTATAAAAGCTAAATGGCATTTGAACTACACTTCATACTGTGAACTGGCACATATAATTTATCAGAATTATATGTATATAAAGTTAGTTAAAATGCTTGAATATTTAACTAAATAGGAATTTCTCCCATGACATTAATTGAGAATAACATTCATATCTGATTATGGAATTATATATTTTACTAAAACATTATAAAAGGTTATGTTTAATTTTACCAATCATGAGAACTAATTTTCTTTTAAATTACTAGTAGTCCTTTTTAACATAAGAACATTGGATTCTTTAAACAAGATATTATGTGGAAATGAACCCTTTTATAGGAGGCGGAGAGGTCATCATAGTGCATCTACGAACTTGCCTGATTCATGTAAAAGAAATATAATGCAATCCTCTAAAAATTTTTAATATAAGAATATATTGACTCGATCACTGCTGACTGCATTGAATTTGGGAAAATGGAACTGCTTGGAAAGAAGGCAAAAATCCATCTAGTAAAATTATTGGATTTATGTTGACCAAAATAGAAAATTCTCTTTTTTACATGTCAGTGCTTTGGGGTAGATTGTGTTTACAAAGGTTGAGAATTAAGTTGTGAGATACAAAAATAACATTCTACATCTAAAGCAGAAAGAGCCATATTACTCTACATGTACTTTGACTTATTTCAGAGAAAACTAGAAAAAATGCCATTTTTACATGGCAACTTGAGTGCTTTCTCCTCTGCTCAAGTGAGGCTAGGACAACATTTTGGTCCCTATCACTCTTTCTCCTTGGAAAACCTATAACTGCCAATCTTTTTTCTACCTGCCTATCTGGTTTTCCTCTCATACCACTCAAAATAAGCAAAGTAAAGAATTATGCTTGTTTTTCAATTCACTAAATGCTGAGTTAGCTATTTGAATTAATGACAAGAGAAGTGGGAAAAGAGTGAATTTAATAAATCTCCATGGCCATGCCCTCTACCCAGCCCCCAATGCTACTAAAAATAGTTCATTCCTTATGTCTAGGCCTAGACATCTTGCTTTTTAAGTTCCTGTGTCAGTGGCTCTGATATAGTGTTGATATATGCAGCCTGGAGAATGATTAAATGTCTAATTACTGCTTGAAATAAATACTGCTTTAGTCAGAGATCTACTCAACATAATCAATAGTATCAGTCATAGGATCTAAAATTTAGGAAGATCCTGAGATTTTGGGACTCTTTATGGGAGAACTTCTTGCAATAATTTCAAAATAAAAGTTTTACAGTGATTGGCGGAGGTCTCCAGAAGAAAGTTAAAGATATGTGAGACCCAAGAGAGAGAAAGACTTGTTCTACTTACATTCACAGGATTATCAAGAAATGGCTACATAACTGTGGGGCTCAGTGCAAAATGGAAATTCAGGGCCCCTTGTTCAACGTTATTTGGAGTTTCAAGAGGGAGATAGTAAAGTATTAAACCAAGCACGGGACTCTTCTAAGCACAGGTCCCAGTGAGACTAGGCATAATGCATACCCATTCCTGGCTCTATCAGGAATATATTAAACAGTTATTTATTTATTTTTGGAGACATTTTACCAATTTGTAACTTTCTTTGAATTGTTATGTCACATTCTCTCTCTCTTCTTTTTGCTGCCAGCAGTAATATTCCTTAAAAATATGATAGTATTTTGCGATTGTTTCAAGACAGACTTGAAGGAGAGGCATCATAACATGGCTTGCTACCTCTTATTGTAGGTTAAGTATGGGGAAACCTTCTAGCCAAGGGATAGTAGCAAGACAGAGGGGAGAAAGACCACCAATTGAAAGATGCTAGAGATAATGAGAATCGTATAATCTAGATCCCACAGGTCACCACAGAAGCCAACAGAGGTTTGGAGCTACATTAGGTCCTGTTTCTAATACCGCATACATTGAGTCTCTGGGTACAAAGGGCAAATATGTTATTGGGGGCATAAAAGGCTCCCCTGTAATTCCCAAGTTGGAACCTTAAAGGCATTCTTAATAAGATTAAACTTATTAAGCTTAATAAGATTTATTTCTAGTGTCATTAACATACATTATGGAACATTTGAGAACTTTACACCAGTGTCTTCAGGTGAAAATTCAAAATGATCTTTCAGCCCTAGGGAGGTAGCTCAGTTGGTTACAGCATCATCTGGATACACCGAAATGACTTTTCAGAACCACTCCATTTGGGAACTGGGTTTCTACTTAACAAGAAAAACCTTCCAAATGTAAGATCCTGAAAAGCATTTGCTCAAGTGAGGTTTTTCTCCAGAAAGACTTAAAAACAAAAACAAAAAACAGAAGCAAAATTGAAAGCCAAGGAAAACTTATAACTTGACTTCCAATACCAGATAGGAGACGGTTGTGATTAGCAATAGATTTATCAGAACAGTTACCTTTCAAGGAAGTAAAATAATGATAAGAATCAGTTGCCACATTATCTAACCTCAATGAGGACAAAACTTAATTTGAATTATTAAAGGAACAATAAGCTAAATAAAAATATTCTAGTTGTAATACTAGCTTAATGGCAAGATGATATTTTGAAAGATACAGTAGTCTCTTGTTATCTGCAGGGTATAGACCCCCAGTGGATGCTTGAATATAGTAAGATATATAACTAATAACTAATAATTAAAGAGAACATTTATAACAATATGCTATAATAAAAGTTATGTGAATGTGGCATTATAAAGTAAAATATGTAAGGGTTATTTGAGCACAAGCACTGAAATACCATGACAGTCCATCTGAAAAGTGACTGATGGGTGGGTAGCACATACAGAATGGATATACTGGACAACTTAAAACTTATAAATTGCCTATTTCTGAGTTTTTCCATTTAATATTTTTAGACCATGGTTGACCATGAGTAAATAAAACCATAGAAACAAAACCGTAAATAATAGGGGTCTACTATACAGCTAGAGTTAGACTTACAAATATGTTGCATCTATAAAGATTTTTTAAAAATATATCTTTATTGATTTCAGAGAGAGGAAAGGAAAGAGAGAGATAGAAACATCAATGATGAGAGATTCATTGACTGGCTGCTCCCTGCACGGCCCCCACAGGGGATCGAGCCTGAAACCAGAGCATGTACCCTGACTGGGAATTGAACAGCGATCCCCTGGATCATAGGTTGATGTTCAACCACTAAGTAAGTAGGCATAGATTTATTTAAAAAAACTCTGAGAAGCATTTACTGAATTAGTTTCAAGGTGGCTTAGTATTTGTTGTTTGCTTTGTTTTAATTTTTCTTTCATTTTTCTATTTTTCTATTTATTCATTTACTTATTTATTTACTTATTTATTTTAATCCTCAGCCAATGGTATCTTTTCATTGATTTTAGAGAGAGAAAAAGGGAGGAAGGGAGAGAAACATCAGCTTGAGAGAGAAACATTGATCTGTTGCCTCCCCTATGTGCCCTGATGGTGGATTGAATTTATAACCACTTTTTGGTGTACGGGATGATGCTCCAACCAGCTGAGCCACATAACCCAGGGCTTTTTTTCTTTTTTCTATAATAGCAAACGGATCATTGTGGAGAATGTTTTCAGGTTACTATGTAATATTCATTGCAAGGTTACATTCAGATACTCTGCCATGATTCCCTCAATAAATATGCATGTGAGGAGGAGGAGACAGATTTGGAAACCTCATGTAATTCAGGAAGACACAGACTTAAGTGTAGCAGCCAATTTTTCCTTCTAATATTCTAGACTCCATAAATTTGGCTTGCATGATTTGACTGTGTAGTATTTTTAAAATAGAAAATTTCATTTGAAATATAGGTAGTACTCTTTTAACATTATACTTCATACTATTTATATATAATATTAAGAAGTTTAAATTACTGCATTGTATGAGGAACATACTCTTAATTCTCTTTCAATTATTTTGGGAAAAAAGTAAGTTTTGATAATATTTGAAAAGTTGGGGATAGTAATGTCACCCAGGAGGCAACATAGGCCATTTCCAAATCTTTCCCACACACAAGAAGACCAACTAGCAGCTATTCACAGACAAGACACCATTGTGAAAATTCTAGAACACAGAGGTCTGACTGAAGCCCCATCCTGGACCACAAAGACTGAGAAGGACCTCATTAGAAGGGTAAGAGGGGCATCTCACTTTGACTTCATTACCTCTGCCTCAGTCTGGCACAGCTGTACCTCACCAAAAAAGTCCCCCTGGGCCTAGTTTATCCAGTATGAAAAGTGAGCCCAAGGTATACACCCAGGTCTCATCTCCCAAAGATCATGAGAGGGAATCTGTGAGTCTCCCTCACAGAGCTGAGCTAGTGGCCCCATCTGGCCAGGGAACTCAGTTGGCAGTTCTGCCTAATGTGAGACCCCAACAAAAGAGGTTTTATTGGCTGTGAAACTCATTCTATTGACCCACAGGCCAGGGAAGCAAGTTCAAAGCTTCACCTGACTTCTGTGCACATTTTATAGCCCACCAGAGTAGGAGAGCAAATTTGAAGCCCCACCCAACTGGCAAACATAGGCTCCAGTCCCACCCTACCAGGAAGCCTGGTCAGAGAATCCAAGAAGCCCTTCATATAGACTTCCATGGACAGGGAACCAAGCCAGTAGCCCTGTCCAACTGTTGAGCATTGTCCCTGGTCCCAAGTAGCCAGGAGGTCTGAACAGTGGCCCTGGGCAGCTTGGGAACTTGGCTAATGCATAGCCTATAACTCCACCCAGAACTGTAGCCCAGCCTATGGCCCTGTTCAATTGCTGTACACAGACTGTGGCTTTGTCCAAACAAAGAGCTTGGCTGGTGACTTCATTAAATTGTGGAGTATAAACTGCAGTCTCAACCAATCTTAGAGCCCAGAGAGTAATCCTTCTTGACCATGAAGCAGAGTCTGAAATTCCACCTAACTTCAGGGTACAGTGGAAGCCCTGCCCAATCAGAGAGCTCAGAAAGTAACCTGAACAAAAGGGAAAAATAAACAATGGGCTACTCAATTGTGACAACCAGCTTGTGGCCCTGCTCAATACTGGGGCAAGGCCAGTGGCATCCTCTGATTGGAGAGTAGAGCCTGAGCCCCCAACTGACTAGGAGCAACAGTGGAGACCAACCTGCAGGCTGATGCAACTGCAGAGTCTAACTAGCAGCATCACCTCACCAGAAAACATAGCCTACCACTCCACAGAGCCCAGCTAGTGGCCCTACCTGACTGCAGAGCATAGTCAGCATCCCCACTGGACCAGGGAGCTCACACAGCAGCCCCATTTGAGTGCAGAGCCCAATCATCAGGCCACCCAATTGTGGAGCTCAGCCAGTGACACTAGTCCCCACTCTACTCCAAGGCTAGGGGCCTTGGTGATAAGCCTATGCCTGATACCAGCTGACTAACCCAGTACTCCAAGCTGAGCAGACTGGGAAGGTCTTTCTCTACTAAAGCAGACCTGTAAAGTCTGGAGAAGGAGACGACTAGTTCAAAGGTAGATGTGAACACAAGGACACAAGGAGCACAAAGAATCAGATAAACTTGACTCAACAAAGGGAACTAATAATGTTCCAATAACAGGCCCTAAAGAAATGGAGATCTATGAGCTGTAAGACAAACAATTCAGATTAATCCTTTAAAGGAGGTTAGTAAATACAAAAACACATAAACAACTAAATAAAAAGAAAACAATGCGTAGGACTGGAGAAGATGGCGGCCCTGTGAGAAGCAGCAGAGGCCCCCGCTCCCAGCCATGGACTAGGTTTACCCCTAAAATCCTACATATCCAGCTTGGAAAAACCAGAGAAACATACCTGAGTGGATGGAGTGAGAGTGCGGAGCACTGAAGACATCACGGAGTCCGGTAAGAGAGGGGGCGTAGGAACAGGGAGTCCTGCCTGAAGCCTGTGCTGGGCGCCGAGCCCCGAGGCTTGGAGGCTGCAAAGCTCCCTCCCCTCGGGAGTGCGGACCGGCCTCCAAAAGCGGGGCCCTCACACCCAGAGCAACGAGGGGGGAAGGAGCACCCCGCGCATAGGGCAGAGGGACCCTGGGACATGGTGAGTCCGCGAGAAGGGGCTGGTGCCTTCCTAGGAAACAAAGCCTCTAATGGCGGACGGCACCTTCCTAGGAAACAAAGCTTCTAGTGATGGCTGCGATCGGTGTCTAATGCTCCGGATGCCAACCATAGGGAAGGCTGTCCCAAGGTCTGTGGCAACCAAGAGGTAAGGGACCAGAGGACTGCGCTGAGCAGCCACACACGGGGACCCTCTGCCTCCCTGTGGGGCACTGTGTCGAGCCCCAAAAAGCACTGAATCTGCATGGTGTGGGGGAGGGGAGGAGCCTTCCTGCCCTGAGCTCCTTGTGCCGAGAGGCTGGGATCTGTGACCAGCCCAGAGGGGCGACGTGGTGGTGCATGAAGCCGCCCCAGCTTTACTGAGACCAGCGGTGTGTGGAGCTGCGTGGAGCTGACTTTGGGTCCCCTCCTGCTGGGTGCCTTGCAGCGTGGGCAGCGGGACCTTGCAGGGCGGACTCTCTGCTTGTGTGTTGCTTTGTGCATTTGTGAGTTTGATCATGAAACTGGCTCCTACCTTCCCAGAGTGCACTGCGTGGACAGACCAGTGGAGACTGGGATTGGGGCCTTCACGGTAAATGGTCTGAGGGGCGGGCCTGGTGTGACCAGCCAACCAGAGCTGAGCAGTGGGGGTGGAGCCCGCCTGCCTCTCCTGCAGCTGGGAGCACCGCCCCCAGCAGGAAAGGGGCGGGTCCCGCTCACTGAGGCCCAGACACCCCGCAGGGCACAGTCCTAAGAGGGAAGGGAGAGCAGCTCACAGGAGAACATTACAAGAATAAGACTCTCAAGGACTGTTTTTTGGGATCTGGAGGAAACACTGAAAACCCCTGCTGGGGGCTGGGCAGGCAAAGGGCTCACCAGAATGTTTTTTTAATCGAACCCACTAAGCCCAGGCTGCTGAAACAGCCCATACAAAAAAGGCAACGGGCTGAAATCAAACTGAAGCTGCAGCAGGTCAGGGCCTGGGGAACTAGAATCAGATGACAAGGTAGGGACTGAGGAGCTGGCTGTGGAGCAGAGACTAACTCCCGCAGAGTGAGCGCCTGACAGAGACACCTCTAAGGGGAGTGATACCCTGAGCTACACTAGCCACCCTGCACCCTAAAGACTCTACAGAAGACTCTGGAGCAAGACCAAGCAACTACAAGTTTGCAAAGTAGTTGACAAGAAGATGTGGTCCATGGAGAGCCTCAGATTAACCATCTACCTAAGGACACCAGAGCCAAACCTAGACAGCTCCTCACATTGGCTGATACACAGGTACCTCCCAGGAGAACTGAAATCAGCCCACAAAACAGTGACCCTCAGACAACATAAGTTGGCCAGAAGAAACTCACCTGATTGACTATCTTTTTTTCTTCTGTTTTTTTGTTTTGTTTTGGTTTGTTTTTGGGTTTTTTTGTCTGTTTTTTGTTTGTGTGTTTGTTTGTTTTTTCTCTTTTTTCCTTAGGAAGAAGAGAAAGGAGAGACAATTTGTTTTTTCTTCTTTTTTAAATTTTATAATAATTTTTTTAAAAAAACATTTTTTAACTAATGATTTTTCTTTTTTATAAAATAATTTTGTCTTGCTTAGCTTGTTTTTAGTTTTGTTTTGGTTATTTGCTTTGTTTTGTTTTATCCTTGCTTCTACTCTCAAGACTTTCTTAACGACTGGGACTTTATCATTATAACCAAGTTTACTGCTTTCCTCTGTAGTTTCCACCAAATCTCTTACCAAACTCCCTCCCTGCCTGGGCTATATCTCTCTCTCTCCTCTTGATCCATTGGCACACCATTATGGTCAGTTTATATTTGACAAAGGAGGCAAGAGTATCCAATGGAGTAGACAGTCTCTTCAATAAGTGGTGCTGGGAAAACTGCCTAGATACATGTAAAAAAATGAAACTAGACCACCAACTTTCACCATACACAAAAATAAACTCAAAATGTATAAAAGACTTAAGTGTAAGTCACGAAACCATAAAAATCCTGGAAGCAAACATAGGCAGTAAAGCCACAGACATCCCACGTAGTGGAATTTTCACTGATACATCTCCTAGGGCAAGAGAAACAAAATAAAAAATAAACATATGGGACTACATCAAACTAAAAAGCTTCTGCACAGCAAAAGAAAACAGCCTCAAAATACAAAGGAACCCCACAGTCTGGGAAAACATATTTGCCAAGGGTGTATCTGATAAGGGACTAGTTTCCAAAAGTGTACAAAGAACTCATATTACTCAGCAAGAGGAAGATAAACAACCCAATTAAGAAATGGGCAAAGGACTTGAATAGACACTTCTCCACAGAGGACATACGGATGGCCAAGAGACACATGAGAAAATGCTCAACTTTGCTAATCATCAGAGAGATGCAAATTAAAACAACAATGAGGTATCACTTTACACCTGTAAGAATGGCTGCCATCAACAAATCAACAAACAACTTGTGCTGGTGAGGGTGTGGAGAAAGGGGAGCCCTAGTACACTGCTGGTGGGAATGCAGACTGGAGCAGCCACTATGGAAAGCAGTATGGTGGGTCCTCAAAAAATTAGAAATGGAGCTGCCTTTTGACCCAGTGATTCCACTCCTAGGAATGTATCCTAAGAATCCTGAAACATGAATTAATAAGAATATATGTACCCCGATGTTCATAGCAGCACAGTTTACAATAGCTAAGATCTGGAAACAGCCCAAGTGCCCATCAGTAGATGAGTGGATAAAAAAAGCTGTGGGACATTTACACCATGGAATACTAAGCAGCTGTAAAGAAGAAGAACCTGGTACCCTTTGGGACAGTATGATTGGACCTGGAGGAAATTATGCTAAGTGAAATAAGCCAGGCAGAGAAAGACAAACTTCACACGATCTTGCTTATACGTGGAATCTAAAGAACTTAATAAACTGATGAACAGAATAGATTCAATGACATGGAAGCATAGATGAGACTGACGAATGTCAGAGGGATGGAGGAGGGTGGGTGGATGGAGGGGGAGAGAGTAACCAAAGAATTTATGTGAATATATGCACAACCCAAGGACAGGGACAACGGTGGGGAGAGGGACTGGGGAGGGGGATAGGACAGGGTGGAATGAGTCATTGGGGAGAAAAAGGGACATCTGTAATATTTTAAACAAAAAAATTTAAAAGTATAAAAAAACAACAACAATGCATAAACAAAATGAATTAAACAAAAATATAGAAACACCAAAGGAACTAAAAGGAAGATTCCCAAGCTTATTTTATGAGGCCAACATTATCCTAATAGTGTAGCGAAAATTAAATATAGGGAATTAGGGAAAAAATATTTCATAGCAACTTTGTTAGTATCTTAGGATATTTTGATGTTCTTATTTATCTGCTATACTACATAGTTTTAACTGATTATCTCTCCTCACATTATTTTCCATGCTGCTTGGATACAAATAAATGGCCAATAGATGACAATGCAGTTATAGGCAGAAGAAGGTCATTTAGGTCAACAACAGACTGCATAGATGACGGTGGTCCTGATGCAGGAGGAATTAAAAGGCCAGACTTCCCAGAAACGAGTGGGAGTGAGGCTCTTGCTACATCTTCAGAAATGAATTTTCTAGGACTCGCGTGGGAGGATGGAAGGCAGTTTTATTTGTATTAAGTACATTTCTCAGGTTTCAAAGTCCCCTGCCCCTGAAGCCAGTCCTGGAAAAGTTGTAGCTGGGAACTCAGAAGATCCAAAAGCAGGACCAATGTCTAGAGTTTCAGCAGGGGGTGGTTTACTCCTCGGGCCAGATTAAAGTCCACCAGTCCATGTGGGGAGTCCAACACGGTGGTGTGTCATGCCAGCATAGGGAAATGTGCCCCTGCAACAGGAGTCCCAAGAGGATGCAGAGTGCTTGAGTGTGAGTGCCTGCAAGTGTGTGTGTGTGTGTGTGTGTGTGTGTGTGTGTGTGTGTGTGTGTGTGTGTGTGAGAGAGAGAGAGAGAGACAGAGAGAGATAGAGCCCACCTCCTTTGTTTGGAAGTTTATATATTTAGATTTCATCTGCTTGCTGTGGCCACGCCCATCCTGGCCAATAACCTGATTGACTGGCAAGCATTTCCCACCTCACTCAGACCTTACTGGGCATGTCTCTATCTGGTCTTTCCTTTCACTCCTTTTCTGTTCAGTAATAAGCAGGTTATTACAACAGCATCAGTCCCATAAGATTATAGTGGAGCCCAAAAACTCCTTCATAAGGTCTTAGCATGGTCAATGTACAGAGTGGGACAAAAGTAGGTTTACAGTTGTGATTACGCAAAACACAGAGTTTATTCATGTATTATTATTTATTATTGTATTATTTTCCATATGAACAACTGTAAACCTACTTTTGCCCCACCCTGCATTACTGTTTTGTGCCGTCTCAGTTTGTTGATAGTAATGCTATTGCCTTTAAAAGGCTGAGGGCACTCACCTGGGCTTTTCAGTGAGCTTCCTACAAACATCTCCCTTTTCTAAACCAGTGCTACAACTGAGCTGACCCTTGTGGTTCTTACTGCAACTGCAAGACACTCTTTAGCAATAACCATTAGGAAATTTTGAAGGAAATTAATTATAGGCCTTGGAGTGTACAATGCATGCCAGGGGAAGAGAGTTAACCAGCATAGACCTGGGCTTCTGTTTTTATTGGGGTTGAGGATGTGGGCCTAGGGTTCTGCAGGCTACCTCTCTATTGCTGAATTTAAAACATAAGAGTGAAAATTTAAAGGTGGGAAGAGAAAAAAACAAGTAGCCCAACTGGTCAATTACTAAAACCAACTAAAATCTAAAACAAGGAAGCCTCAGTGCAGGGAGGAGGCCTGGCAATGTGAACCAGCCTTCATCGAAGATGGATGCCTCTCTGAAACAGAAGCCTGGTTAAACTGGATGCCTGGGTGATCCAAGCTTAAGTCAGCACATGCACTACAAAAAGAAAAACCAACTGTCAGTGCTTACACTACCATCACTCACCTGTTTGTGGTGATGCTGGTGCAAAGAAACACACTGCACTCTCAGTGGCATAAAAGTTTAGCACATACAGTTACAGGATGTAATTATTGATATAACAAGCTTTTAGACAATAATTGAGCTGTGCATTTTCTATTTGCTCTATCTTTGTTCCCATTTCCTCTTTGATTAGATAAATTCAATAATTTTGGGCTTTTTAATTTATAAACATAATAGCAATAAAACTCAATGTACACATAATGCACATAGAAAACAATCTTATAATCTTTAGGTGACAAATGTAAAAATGTGGAATTTGACTTACCACATTATTCGCTCTGATCTTACAAATGCATTTACACATATGAACATGCATGTGTAGTTTTTTTGGTTTTAATTTTGCTCTATTGTGCCCTAGCTGGTTTGGCTCAGTGGTTAAAGTATCAGCCAGCAGACTGAGGGGTCCCAGGTTTGATCAGAGCCAAGGGAATGTACCTTGGTTGCAGGCTCAATCCCTGGCCCTGCGTTGGGGCTCCTGCAGGAGGGAACCAATGGATGTGTCTCTCTCACATCAATGTTTCTCTCTCTCTTTCCCTTCCACTAGCTCTGAAAAGCAATGAAAAAATATCCCCTGGTGAGGATTAAAAAATAAAAAAGAAATAAAATACCCCTCTCACTGATAGGTTATTCACAGTCCTCACAATCCTGACACCTGGAAGTAGTGTATAGAAATGTCTAACACTGCATTTGTGCACCTCTACTATGGGCCTTGCATCTTTGTTCAGGAAACAAAGTCCTTTCACTTTTGAAGACTCAGGTGAGTTGCTCATACTAGTATATCTCTTAGTGCTGTTTTAATGACCTCTAATCATTGAAGACATTAAAACCCCTCCAATACAACAGTCTTCCTGGAAATATTCAATCTTTTATAAACGACTCATCATACAAGGTAGCCCCTGCTCTGGGTTCCTTTAATTACACCTTCCGCCCAAGTTATTAACTAACTCATCCTTACGGCCATATATTTGAGACTGTCACTATTCAGGTCTATTCCTTATGTGAAATCTTAAGACCCAAGGTGCTCTCTCCTACAATTTCCTAAATTTTAACTTCTGTATTCCTTTACCCCTCTATAAGCACCTCACATGGACTTTAAAAATTAAAATAATAATGAGTGGATAATTATTTTCATTTTTAAAGTCCATGTGAAGTAGTTATACAGGGGTAAAGGAATACAGAAGTTAAAATTTAGGAAATTGTAGGAGAGAATATGTTGGGCACAATACAAGGACATGGACAATGGTGTAGAGAGGGACTAGGTAGGGGGGTGAGCTGGGGTGGAATGGGTCACTGGGGAGAAAAAGGGACATCTGTAATATTTTGAACAAAAAAAATTAAAATAATTATATCAGGTACTTACTGAACTCAGATTGTTCAGAACAAAAAATATTTTCTTCCCTCCAGTCTCCTACATCATCCACAAAATCAACAACAAAAATGCATTAAATTGTCCATCAAAAATTTTAGGAATCTTCTTACCTCTCTACCTCCTTTACAATTAAACTTTTAATTAATTGGCAATTGGGGCATTTTACTTTCCAAAAATTTTTTTTTCTCCTGTCTCTTTTCTTAGTAATAGTTCTTTACTAGGACTGTTGTTTTAGCTTTTTAACTTGGCTTTCTGTTTTCAGTTTCACCCCTCTTTTCTTTAGCCCATTTTACATACACTAAGAGGAAAAAAAAATTCTAATACTTTATTTTCATCAGCTAGATTCATTGTTTTGCAGTCACTATAAGTACAATTGAAAGTCTTTTTTAAAAAAAATATATCTTTATTGATTTTAGAGAGAGGAAGGGAGAGGGAGAGAGAGAAAGATAGAAACATCAACAATGAGAGTCCTGATCAGCTGCCTCTTGCACGCTCCCTACTGGGGATAGTGCCCACAACCCAGGCACCTGCCCTGACCGGGACTCGAACCACAATCTCCTGGCTCATAGGTCAATGCTCAACTACTGAGCCACACTGGCTGGGCAAAAATCTAAAGTCTTTAATATGATCTAGAAGGCCCGTTGTTGTCTGACTATGGTCTATATCCCCATTCAAATCACCTAAAATTTTATCCTGTCATAATCATGCTAATTTACTTGCTTTTTTTTTTTTTTTTTTTTTTTTTTAATGAGAAACTGAACATACTGATGTTGGTCTTTATTAAGATCCCTTTGAAGCTTTCTTTTTCTGAACCTTTAAAAATCCCTTTTAATATGTTCATACTTTGTATTGTGTAAGTTTTTTATAATTACTTATTTGTTAAATTTTATTACTAATTTTCTGTTCTGTGGGGGGGAAATGAGTTTTCCATACCTCATTTTATCTCAGGAAGCTGGCATATTGTGTGGGGGGAAAAATAACTGATTTAAAATAGTCTTCATTGAGTGAAGGAGTAGTTTTTACATGGGGTCATCTGGCTCAGAGTAAACCTTAAGTGTTCAAAATAGAGCTCAATTCATATCTTAAGTAGCCAAAGTGCAGCCTAATTCATGCTGCTATTCTAGGAAGCAAGCTGATTCAACCACAGGGAAGAATTCACTGTCCTCTTTTGCAGCGGCAAGGCCTGAATACTTTAGAAATAATGTATTTCTTGCCCTTTCTCATCATATTCCAATGAGAAAAT
This sequence comes from Miniopterus natalensis, assembly GCF_054644295.1. Taxonomy (NCBI): domain Eukaryota; kingdom Metazoa; phylum Chordata; class Mammalia; order Chiroptera; family Miniopteridae; genus Miniopterus; species Miniopterus natalensis. The sequence continues at coordinate 56,792,902 of NC_142082.1, read as the reverse complement.
GAGATAAGGAGTAATTTAAGCAACAATGGGGACATTTTCCTATACAGGTAGAGTTTACCCTAAAACTTAGGTTTTCTAATGCTGAATCCAGTTTTCTTCCCATTGTTGCGTGCAACTGTAGGTGCTGATATATTAAAATTAGGCAAACGATATTAACTTAGAGAAATACATACTATAAAAATTATCAACATTTGTATATCATACATATTTTCAGTTTCTGGAATTATAAAGATTTTTCTGGAATTCACTCATGAATAAGAGTTTCAGTGTTTACTATACTTAGATGAAAATCTGGCATGAGACAAATAAAATAATGTGAGAGAATATGGGAGTAAGAACAGATGCAAGTGAGTCTTCAACTTTAGTTAAGATTTCAAATAGATGTGTCAGTTTGGGGAAATAAAAAGTAATACATTCAGAAAAAATTTTAAGGTGTGTCCTTTGAGAAACTTTATAATAATACAAATTAAATTTATAATTAAAAAGTATTCTACTGATAAGGAATCTATTTAAAATTCACAAGCTGTTGTTTAGGGAGAATAATTATATGTAAATATTTTATATTTTTAGGACATCAAGATAGAGTAGAAAATGAGCTCTTTTTCCTTGGGGAAAATATATTTAGTGGTGTTTCCAAGTTGTCCTGTAAAATACAAAGTGAAGTCAGAGAAGAAGACAGCATAGTTTATTCCTTTCTGTGTCATTAAGGTAAAGCTCATGAATGATATTGCTTCTCCTATAGAATCGGCAATGGAAATGGTTCCCACTATCTCCTAAGACCCTTGTGCTCACATGATAAAACTTTTGAGCTTTCTTTGCAGAAATTCTTACTGTAAAACTATTCAGTCTTCCATTTTTGTTGTTTTTTCCCCCTAACCTGCCAAGAGAAAGGCAACAAAGACTCCATGTGAATATTTCACTATGAAGTTCTGAAAGGCAAGTGTCATATATCAAGCTAAAGAGATGTTTGACTCTAATATGTGATTCATGTTAGAATCAAATTTCTATTCAAAGTATAAATAATCAAAATGGACAAGTTTAATGGACAAGTTTATATGACTTATGATAGATAAATGTTAAGGAGAACTATACCATACAGTGAGGTTTTTTTTTGCTTATCAGAACATTTTTTTCATTCAATCATAATGTTTGAAGACCAGTTGTTTATTCTTTCTTTATAGCATAAATATCTCATTATATGGCTATTATAAAAATTACTTATCCATTACCCACTCATCAAGTCATATATTGTGATGCTGAAAACACACTATCATGATTAATGTAGCTTCAAAATAAGTCAGAAGATCAGTCAGTGTTATTCCTCAAATTTTTCATTTTCTCAAAATTGTTTTGTTTCATCTAAGTCCTTTAAATTTCTCAAGAAATTTTTAGAATAATTCAGTCAATTTTTTAAAAAAATTCTCACCCAAGAATATGTTTTTTTAGAAAGAGAAGAAGGGAAAGAGAGAAAGATTGATGTGAGAAAGAAATGTTGATTGGTTGCCTCCTATACATGCCCTGACTGAATCAATCCAGCAACAGTAATGTGTCCTAACTAGGAATCAAACTCGCAACCCTTTGGTGTATAGGATGATGCTCCAAGGAGCCAAGTAACCTGGCCAGGGTATTCCTGTCATCTTTGTTTTTATTTATTTATTTAATTTAAAAAATATATCTTTATTGACTTCAGCGAGAGGAACAGAGAGGGAGAGAGACTGGTGAAACATCAATGATGAGAGAGTCATTGATCAGGCCCACAACCCTGGCATATGCCCTGACCGGGAATCGAACTCCGATCTCCTGGATCCTAGGTCGGTGTTCAACAGCTGAGCCACGCCAGCTGTTGGCTGCTACTTGTGTTGGGCTTGGAGGTGCTGAGCAGAAGCCAAGCTATGAACCAAGGCAGGTTGCCACTAGTTCTGGGCTTAGGGCATTGCATTAAGAGATGTGAGGCACAATGAGGCAAGCAGCTGCTTGTTCAGGAAATTTTAGAAAAGTGTGAAGCATGAGGCAAGAGAGGCCAGCTGTATGGAAAAACCACTGGAAATGGCTTGGATGAGCCTGAAAGTAAGGAGGGGTCAAGTCTCAAGGAATCATCAGGATGGGGGAGAAAAAAGTGCGAGCCACGTTGATGGAGATTCAGATATGATGACCTCCTTGCCAAGTCTGTGGCAGGGAGGGTTCAGTAAAGAAACAATGGCCTCTGCCAGCACTTCTGTCTGGGAGAAAGCTGTCTCTCCAGCACTCACCCTGATTGTAGACAAGTTAGTCCCTCCCTAAATGTCCCAGTTTCCTTTCAGGCTGCAGCCTCAGGGTTGGAGCTCAGAGGGAGTCCAAGTAAGTCCATGTGCTGGCCTTTTAAGAGGAACTGCCTGGGGTCAGCATACTCTGTGTCACTCAGCCACAATTCCCTCTGGTTTTTACAGCCAGAAGTTTTGGAGATTTCTTTTCCTGGTACTGTAACCCTGGGCTGAGGGGCCTAGTGTGGGGCTGTGACCCTTCACTACTCAGAGAAACCACCACAGCCAAGATATCCCTCCTGGTTTTAAACCACCACACATGGATGTGGGAACAGCAGGTTCCACAATTCTGCTAAGTGTTTTATCCCTCGTATTATTTTCAAAGTGCTTTTTCTTTAATTCCCTAGTTGTAGAACTTTGTTCAGCTAGATTTCAGGTGGTTCTGAATGATGGTTGTTCTGTCTTTTAGCTGTAATTTTGATGTGGTTATGGGAAGGAGGCAAGTATCACATTTACCTATGCTGCCATCTTGACCTAAACTCCAATCTTGTCAATTTTTAATATAAAAACAAAAAAGATTTTTCTTGGAGGATGTGTATAATCTACAGGTCAATTGTAGAAGAATTAACATCTTAATAACTGCAAGTCTTTTGATCCATGAACATAGTACATCTTTCCATTATTTATGTCTTTGCTTTCTCTCCGCATGATTTTGTTTTCAGTGTATAGGTCTTTCACATATTTTGTCATGGTTATTAGTAAGCATTATATACTTTATTGATATTACTATGAAATGTATTACTTTTAGGATTCCGATTTCAAGTTGTTCCTTGATGATATATGAAAATATAACTGGTTTTGTATGTTAATTCTATATCCTGCCAAAAAACTCATCTTTTTTATAGATTCCACAAATTTTGTTCTAATAAACAATTATGACTAAAAATAAAGACCATGTTATTTCTTGATTTATACATAGATGATCAATTACTGAGTAAATTAAAACAGTTTTATTTCTTCCTTTCTAATATTGATGCCTTTTGTTTGTTTGTTTTATTGAACAGATTAATATCTCCAGTCAAATGTTGAATAAAAGTGGCAAGATTAAGCATCCTCATTTTGTTCCAGATTTTAAAGGAAATACATTTAGCCTTTCCACAATATGTTAGCTGTAGGTTTTTCAGACAGTCTCTTTATCAGGTTGATATTTTTTGCTCTGAGATGTACTTCCTCTGGTATTATTACATCCATTTCAACTTTTTTTTTGTTAGTCTTAGGATTTTATATCTTTTTCATCCTTTGCCTTTTAACAAATATTTGTGTTTATATTTAAAGTATATTTTTGGTAACCAGAATATAATTGGGTCTGACTTTTTATAGAATCTGATAATCTTTTTAATTATGAATGTATAGTACAGTTAGTTTTAATGTAATTATTGGTATAGTAAGCTTTCAGACTGTAATTGAGCTGTGCATTTTCTATTTGTTCTATCTTTGTCCCATTTTCTCCTTTATTAGATGAATTCAGTAATTTTTATAACAGCATTTTATATTTTTGTTGTATTAATAGCTATTATTGTTTTGTTAATATAGTGGTTACTTTGGGATTTATCATATAGTTTTGAGACTAACTTCAAATGATAAACCACTTCACATTTCTTATAAGAAACTTGCAATACTATACCTACATTTCTCCCTTCCCAATCTTAATGCTGCTGCTGTCATACATTTATGTTACGTATATGATAAAAACCATCATTGAGCTTTCAAATCTCCCAGGTGTAAATATTAAGAAATAATCTTGTTTTCTTAACCCATATAGTTACCATTTTGGGTGGTTTGTATTTCTTTGTGTCAACTGATGTCATTTTCCTTGTTTCATTTTGGGTGATTTCATTGCTGTGTTTTAAATTTCATCATGTTTTTCTTCAATTTCTGCTCTGTAATTAATATTATCCAGAAAATTTTTCATCTCAAACATTATAATCTGATTTTCATTTAGAAATTTGATGTTGATCTTTCCATATGTATCATAACCCTAGTTAATTATTTGAACATATGGAATATGGTTTTTACTACTTTAATGACCTTGTCTGCTACTTTTTTGGGCCAGTTTTATTTTATTGATTTTGCTTCTTATTATGGTTTATATTTTTTCCACTTCTACCTTGTTTGGTACTGAATATATATGAATATGTGAATTATTCTTCAACTTTGTTATAGGGCACAGTTAAATTACTTGGAAACAGTTTAATACTTTTGGGTTTTACTGTTGAGATTTATTAAGTGGTACCACAGCAGTATTTATTCTAAAGCTAGTTATTTTCTATTACTAACACAATACCTTTCCACATACTTTTCTAATCCCATGAATTATGAGGTTTTTCCATTCTGATTGTTAGAAACAAGTACTATTCTCTCTGATTTTGAGATAGTTCTTTCCAAACACTTGGGTAACTCCTTAAACACATGTACCTGTCAGTATTCTACTGAATACTGATCTGCTGAATACTCAAGAGACCCCTCCACAGATTTCTGGCGTTTTCTCCATATTTATTTTTTTTTTAATATTTTATTTTGGAATAATTATATAGTCACCAGCAGTTGCAAAAATAGTAGCAAGTCTCATGTGCCCCTCACCGTTTCCTCCAATTGTGATATCTTACATAGTTTTAGTAAAATATCAGCCCATGATCCTAAAACCAATTACATGCTGATGATTCTCCAGTTAATTAATTAATTAATTAATGTGTTTGTTGTTTTCTAATTACAGCCCACATTCAACACTATTCTGTATTAGTTTCAGATGTACAACATAGTGGTCAGAAACCATATATACACTGAGCTCCTTCTCATCAATACAGGATGATTCTCGTGTTCCTCCTGGTTTTCCCTTCCCTGTAACAGTGCCTGGAATCTTGCTCACATGGTTAGCTGGGTAATCACAGTATGCATTTCATTTTTTTTTAAATATATTTTAGGAATCGCTCTCCTTCAGTGTCTTGAAAATCTTCTTTCATATACTGTCTCTTTCTTTCTCCCTTTCTTTCTTTTTCTTCCTTTCTTCCTTTCTTCCTTTCTTCCTTTCTTTCTTTCTTTCTTTCTTTCTTTCTTTCTTTCTTTCTTTCTTTCTTTCTTTCTTTCTTCTTCTTTCTTCTTTCTTTCTTTCTTTCTTTCTTTCTTTCTTTCTTTCTTTCTTTCTTTCTCTTTCTTTCTTTCTTCTTTCTTTCTTCTCTTTCTTTCTTTCTTTCTTTCTTTCTTTCTTTCTTTCTTTCTTTCTTTCTTTCTTTTCTTTCTTTCTTTCTTTCTTTCTTTCTTTCTTTCTTTCTTTCTTTCTTTCTTTCTTTCTTTCTTTCCTTTCTTTCTTTCTTCTTTCTCTTTCTACTTTCTTTTCCTTTTCTTTTTCCTCTTGTTTCTTTCTCTTCTCTTTCATTCCTCTCCCTCTCTCTCCCTCTCTCTCTCTCTCTCTCTCTCTCTCTCTCTCTCTCTCTCATTCTTTCATTCTATAGTGTGTCTATATAACTTTTTTCCTTTGTTTCTTCCTTCTTTCATTCTTTGTTGTTGCTTCAGGTGAAAGGTAAGTCCAGTCCTTGTTATTCTATATAGGCTAGAAATAGAAGTACCAGTTCTTCTTTTATACTGACTTGAATAAAATGATTAAAATATTATTTGCCCAGGATGTTTTCATCTCAACTGATTTTTAAAATTTTCTCATTTCTAGGCAGATAATGTGGGAATATTCATATTACTAAACACAGCTTACTGATCTAACCAAAGCCACTACAAAAGAGCCATACAGTATTTTTTATATAAAAATGTCATGCCTTTTGAGGGGAAAAAAATGCACAAGTAAATCTTTAAAAATCATCAGTGGATTACCAAGTACCAAACATCCCAGCATTAATTGTGTAAACTTCTCTATTGTAATTATATGCTAGTATATCAAGTTAAGGTAACTGAAAAAGTAGGTATCATATTTAAATTTTATTGCAAATGATAAAAAACTACTCCAGGTTTATTTTCAAAATAGTAGTGTTCAAAATTTAGCCTCAGAGTAAGAAGTTGGGATATTTTATATTCATAAATTCAAAAATACAAGTTTTAAAAAGTTTTACCATTTTCTCTGAAGTTCTGATATTTGTGAATACTGATCTAAAGGGACCTCTTGGATATTTGAGTAAAATTGAAATTTACTAGGGAAACAGACAAAACAAAAACAATCAAACAAACAAAACCCAGATATCTTATTGCCACTCACCTCCTGAAAAACTAGAATAGTTTTAATTCTTCCCTTCCCTTGTAATATAAACCCTCCCAATTTTCTGATCCCATAATTTAAGTTGTTCTGTCATATTTTAGTGAAGATGAAAATGCTGATTTGTATGAGCAAATGCCTAGCAATATCACTAAGAAAAAAATGTGCTAAGTATAAAAAAATCGAACTGAAAGATTTCCTTTGAAAATCAGTTATTAAAATTGAACTAAGGCCACCTAAGGAATAAAAAAGGCTGAATTTAGAATTAACACTGATTCATTCCACTCTTTACTATCATTGAAGACTCTAAGATCAATTTTTAAAAAGCATAATTTCTGCAATATGATCTTATTTTAAAATGATCTGCCTCATAGGCTTACCATTCAAAACAGATTTTTCTTGGGATTCTAAAATCATAGTGCGCATTCTCTCTGGTCAAGGTAACCATTGTTAAGCTTTTATAAACACTTAGATCAAACTGTTTTTAAATCCTGGTCAGAGAAGTCAGCAATGGTAGCAAGCATCAAACCTATATAGTACAATAAGCTTTTTTCTGGCCTCTACTTGACTTATAAGATCTTTAAAACCATATTTAATTTCAGATTATTTGTGTCTACATCAGATATTTTCTTTAACATTTTCAATAATACAATTTTAAATTCAGAAAGGCAAATTAATTATCTGACCTAAAGTAATATGCAAATTCAAGAATATTTGTTATTACAATTATCACAAATATACCTAAAATTATTTTGTATGGTAAAAACAGAAACTCAATAGAATCTCATTACTTTGAGATTCCACTTAAAAGGATGCATATTTTCAATTCCAGAAGTTTGATTTAACTCTAAAATATACTGCAAATCTCAGTTCTCTGTAAATTCTGTAAGAACTATTAGTCAAGAACAATAAAATTAGACTTAACATGTAATTGTTAAAAGCACATCTTTCCCAGATACACAAATTATCTTTGAGTTTTTTTTTTTGGGGGGGGGGGGGAACAATAGAAACAAATAACTGATCAATATTATGTTCTATTAACCAAAAGTTGATTTTGATTGGAAAAGGAGAATTTATATATTACTTTAACATTACTTAAAATAGTATACTTTAAAGAGGTTAATAATATAGTTTACAAAATATTCATTAGAAATTTATTAATGAAAACTAGAATATGATCTTTCAGTTAGCATGGTTCTTTTTTGTTTGCTATAATTGAGAGTTGTATTTAGCCCTGGCCATGGGGCTCAGTTGGTTGGGTGTCAGTAACCTGTGAACTGAAAGTTTGCTGGTTTGATTCCCAGCCAGGGCACATGCCTGCGTTTCTGGCTTGATCCCCAGTAGAGACAGCAGATCAATGTTTAACTCACACATTGATGCTTTTCTCTCTGTCCCTCTCCCTTCCTCCTTCTCTAAAAATCAATAAAATTCTTTAAATAAAGAGTTGTAGTCTATCATCTTACATTTGTATTCACATCTTTCAGATACCTCTGGAGTTTTCTGATCAATATCAAACCTAGTGGTCTCATTTCTTTTTCCTTTATGATCTTCTCAGTTTGCCTGAAGCAAACATGTTCAGAGGGGAGGACACCTGAAAATTGTAGGTTTCTTTGCAGAATACCACATGCTGCTTATGAATCCATTCTGAAATAGGTGAAAAAAACAAACAAAAAACACCTTTCCCCTAACAAGGTATCATCTTTGCTAGTTCTGCTTTAAATAACAGTAGGTTTTTAATGCCCAAATCTAGGATAAATTACAAAGAAGACATAAAATTGAGTAAAATCACTCTATGCTGCTTTTTTTTCCCCCACTACAAATTTGGGGCTGCTGGGGAATTATGAACATTAGTTCATTTTAGTGTTCCATGGAAGCATACTTTGAGAACTACTTTCCTGAATAAATAGTTTCTTACCATTTTAAAAATTATTTTCTCTTTTGAAGCAATGCTGACACTTTTTCATTTTAAATACTTGGTTCCAGTCCCATCAATTTCCATGAGGTCTTAATGGTATATGCTGTCTTTTTGTGACATTTCTCTATATCAATTTTTCTGAGCTTCAGAAAGCAGGTTTTCTATCATAAAGCTCTCTTTTGGGCTCCAAAATTAAATTATTTTCCTTGTCTAAGTTATTTCCTCATACTTCCATTTAATAATAAAGTAAAATGCTCCAAATGTATCATACTTCAGGAAAAATTGAATGTTTTCTAACTTGGGCTAAGAAGTCTTGTTTGAAACTTCTAATGCATTGTGCATTAGAATCATTTTAAGAGTTTATCTAAACTTTCAAACACAAGCAAAACTTTCACCAAGGGATTAAAAAGAACTGCTTTATAATAACTTTAGTTAGAATTTCTTTTCTTATGGTCTGCTTATTTGTTTAAGCAGAGGAAAAGAAGAATTGACAAAGTGACCTGAATTAGAGTGTCTGGAGTCAGCAAAGACTAACAGTCCAGCAGAGATAGTAAAAGGCAAAGGGAGTTAAATATATAGTGACAGAAGGAGATTTGACTGCGGGTGTTAAAAAACAATATGATATACAAATAATATATTATAGAATTGTACACTTGAAACCTGTATAATTTTATTAACCAGTGTCATCCCAATAAATTTTACAAAAAATTAAAAATAAATAAAAATATAAAGTTGAATCCCTCAAAAAAGTATAACTGCATTACTTAAAAGTCTGTGACTCTAGGCAAATTAATTGCTTATCTACATCTCACTTTTTTCATTTATGTAATCATTGTGCCAAAGGGATATATAATTGGACCAGAATCATAAAGCTAATCTGAATATTAAATTGCACAACATAAACAGATATTCAACATGCTACCTGATAAATAACAAGGTCTTAATCAATGTCACTCATTCTGATTATGATATATATTTATTCACTCAACAGTGTTTATCAAATAACTACATATTCTGAGATATGGATAAAATGATTAGCAAAACAAACACACTGTCCACTGGGCAATGTAGTTAGTGACAAACAACAAAATTAACACAGTTATCGATATATGATTATAAGCTACAATAAAGAATTAAAAAGTAGAGATCTGTTACTCAAACATAAAACAAGAGATAACATATACTAAAAAAAAAATGTAAGTGAAAATTTTGCCTAACGGATCAATGAATGCTTCTCTGAGAAAGGTACAGAGGTTTATTCAAGACATTTCAATGGTGAATGGGAATAAACTCAAGAAAGGGTGGGTTAAGGGAAGGAGAGTCACTATACAAGGAATAGTAACAAGTTTGAGGCCAGGGAAAAATGATATAAAACAACATGGAATCTGGAAGGCAAAGGGTGATGGGGACGTTGGTGGTTGAAGGACTTTGATATTAGACAGGGGACAAATCATTCAGGACCAAGATGCCCAAAGTATGGATTGAGGTCAGAGGATGGTAGAAATGTTTTAAGGGTTTGGGGGAGGAGAGCCAGGGATGAGGCAAAGTAGTTCAGATTTTTATTTTATAATTTTCTTTGACTCTAGTAAAGAGAATGGATTACAGGTGGCAAAATTAGTGAAGGGAGATGATGCAGATGGCAGTTGCAGATGTTGAGCTGAAAGAGGACAGTATATTAGAAATGGTGTAGTCAATGGAGACGGAGAGAAGTGGGATAGATATGGGGGGGCATTTTCAAGTAAAAGTGACAGGACTAGTTGAAATATTGAAAATGATGGGGAAAAAGATTAGGGCAAATACGATCGTGATTTCTGGTTTGCACAAACCAATGGGTGCAGAGCTATCCTCTGGGACAGAGAGGAAGGACACTGAGCAAAAGAGAAGGGGAGATGATGAGCTCAATTTTCTATATGTTGTGTTTACCTTGCCTGTGATATTCACCACAGAGGTCAAGCAGAGAGGTGGATGTGTGAGCCCACAAGTCAGGGGGGGTCCTAGGTTTTGAGTTGCAAATATAGAAATAGAGTTCATGGATGGTAACTAAAACCGTGGAATCAGATGACTTCACTCTGAGAATTTAGAAAACTAAAAAAGCAAGCAGTTAAACAAGGCATCTCTTTTTCTACTCACAACTCTACACACTGCAAGACTATAAATATTTCTCTTTGGTTTCTTAGTTTACTACCTATAGAATTTTGGACAGAGCTATTCACATCAGAACATATACTGATATGAATAGCTGGGAAATTATACACTTTCCAACAACTAAGTGTGGGCAGTAGAGAAAAATGATTAATAGCATAAGGTAGGAGCCTGTGACTGTAACATTAGAATTCTTAATGGCACGATGGTTGAGGTATTAGAATACTGAGGTCTGCTTATTTATGTCTAGGAGGGTGGAATAAGATAAAGGCTGGGTTTGGGTGGCAAATTAGTTCACCACTGTCTTCTTGCTACCTTTATGTTTCAACTCCATGATGATTTGACCTTTCTAGAATTCTGATCATATGGGCAGCTTTCCTCTGAGCATCCTTCAGATGCTGTTTGAGTGATAAATTAAATGAACTGAGCTGCTGATACTTGTCTAAAACAATGTTTTTAAGCAGTGTGAGATCAGATGAATAAAGAGAAGATTGGAATATGAAAAAAGAGAACAGAAAAATGGCCAACTCTTGCTTTATGAACATAAATTTTAGCATAGAAGTCAGAATTAATAAAACTAATTGCTAAATATGAAATCACTGACATCACAGTATAATGATATAATGATCCAAGTAATCAAAATTATCATGCAGGGTTCATATAGTTTATGTACTCATTGATCATTATAAACATTATGTAGATTTCCTGCATAAGTTTTGATAGAAATAAATCAACATTACAAATTATTCTACTTATTATTTTCTATTCAGTATCTAACTTTGAAAATGTCTCTCTGTGAAATGAACCTTATTTTTACCACATGTTAATATAATATATATTGATAATGACTAATTACTTAGTTTGGTAGTGTAAATTCAACCAATCAGGAGAACAAAACCAATATTCTATGAAGGTTTAGGGACATATAATATCCCTGAGAATACTATCAGTGTTAACCGACTTGTCCAGTGAAGATTTTAAGTTAGTCTAAAAGATTTAAGTATTAATAGGAATTTCAAAATAAAATTAGACTTGATTTTTAATATTTTACATACTCAAAAATCTCATAGGAGACCATCATTCCAATAGTAATATGATTTAAGGTGGTATTACGCTTTTTTTCAGAATACCTTTTACTGACAGCTCTTTGTGAGTGAAAACACTGATGTATATTCAAAAATGAGAGACTAGAAGATAATTCTGATGAATGTTTTCTATTAGTTATTGGTTTTACTTTTTATTATAATTTTTATGACAATATTCCATTGTTATTTTAATATTCCATTAAAATTCTTCAACTTACAAGAAAGTCTTCAGAAATTACTCATACCAAATATGACTCACATAATACTATATTTGTTATAAAGCAAATTACTTTATTAAGTGATCAAACAATATTCCCAGAATGTCAAGCTGTTTTGAAGACTTTACAAATCTAAAGAATTCATCCACTTTTTTATTGAACTGAGTCACAATAATATCCATTTCAATAAAGTAATAATTAGTAAATGTTTAACCTATCTTTTAAATATATAAGGTGAACTGCTAAATGTTTATGAATGCCCCTCTAAAAACAAGTTTTATACTTACTCAACTATTTAAAATATAACAATGATAAGTCTAAAACTACATAAATCAAATAACTTCATGATATTATTGGTACCCCAAATTATAACTTTTTTGGTAAAATATCTTACTTAATTGAGTGATAGGTAAACTTATATTTGGTCTCCTATATAAGGGTAGAAACTTTGACACACTTGAAAAATGCAAATTAAACTACTTCCTCTTTAATTATCTTACATTATATTAAATGTCAATGCCTTCAAATATTATGTGACCGTGGTCAAGGCTGTTAAGATTCAGATTTAAATCTACATAATCACATCATTGAAGCAATTCAATTGTATCTCTAACCCATAAAGTGTACTTATACATATTATTTCGTTTTATGTATTTTTTGTGTGACTTAACTTCACAAGAAGCTGATTCAGTCAACGAAGTTTAAAAAGTTGCTTCTATTTCTAATTTGTTATTTAGAGGTAGTTAAGTTTTATTAACATATTCATTGCCATTTCCTGTTTGCCCTGTATTTATCTTCAATAATGTGTTCTGATATAGTCTGGGAAAAGTGGATGTGTTTTCATATCCTCCTTACACGACAAACCTAGTAACCATCTAGTGCAGAGTAATGAGTCTTTCTCCAACAATGTGAAACTCAGGAGCTTCATGTCTCTGAAGGTTTTCTGTAAGTCTTAAAAGTAGGAGAACTCTACTCAAAGAGGTATAGTATTAGACACAAACAAGAAATAATGTTGACCTGATTAGTAAGGATGCTCAGTCCCACACTGAGCCAACAAATCTGGAAAGCTGAACGCCAAAGGGCTCAGCGACAGTTTACTTCTAAGACTCTGAACAGGCAAAAGTAAAGTGGGATAAAGTGAAAAGCTGGGATAGAGAATAACACTAATTCACGGAGAGAAAAAAGAGAGAAGGTAATGCTGCTGTCCAGGAGCCTCCTTTGGTCGGCCCCATCCTTCCTGGAATACAGAGTGGAGCACAGGGCCCCCAGGTAACTTGCTACCTCAGATTTTAGGCCAGTACATGAGAGATGCATCCGAGGGGTCCTTCAAGCAAGTTTCAGCTCATAACTTAATGACACGTAAGGATAGAATACTATATTCTCGGAAATAGGAGAACCACTCCACCTAGAGATTGACCAAAATCAACGTAGGTTCCGTGTGTGATTACAACTCTGAGAACTTGCAAAGGAAAACAATTATGTGTGAGCCCGTAGAAAATAATGAATAAACTTGTAACAAGATTACAACTTGGGTAATAAAATCCCTGCTGGCGTCTCTCAACCAAAAGTGTCAACCTGAAACCTTTCAGACTTACTAATAACCAAAGTACAAGGGGGGTGGGGGGGGGCGAGAGGAGTAAAACCTGGGAGCTGCTTGGACGCCCCGCGGGACTTACTGTACCTGTGTCCACACCCTTCACCTGTTGCCTGGCTCGAGCTGGGCGGCTCCGCGCTGAGCTCCTGCAGGACCAGCCCCTTCTCGCGCGGCCCGGGGAAGTCCATGCCGGGCACCCCCTCCTCCTCTAGGGACTCCACGTAGAAGAGGGTCCTGGCCGGCGGCTGGGTGCCCTGCCCGGGCGCGCCGGGCTGCAGCCTCGTGGCCGCCGGCAGCAGGGTGCCATTCGGTGGGTGGAAGGAAGACGAGGAAGACGAGGGGGAGGAAGACGAAGAGGAGGAAGAGGAGGACTTCTTCCAGAAGGTGCTCACGCCGCCCTTCTCTTGGCTCTTGAGCAGGCGGCTCTGGCTGGGTCCCCAGTGCTCGAAGCCGCCGCCGTCCTGCTGCGCGCAGCCGCCCCCCGCCGGGCCGCCGGGGGACTGGGACGGGTGGCTGAAGAGTTTCCAGCGGAGTCGCAGGATGTGTTTCACATCGAAGTCTTTTCGCCCGGAGCCCGACATGCTTGATGCGAGGAAGGCAAAGGCAGCTCGGGCGGCGCAGGAGTAGACGGGCGGCCGGCGGGGGAGCCGCGGAGCCCGGTGGGAGGCGGCTGGCGGCGCTCCCCGCGCCCGGAGCAGGCGCCGCCAGGCGGGGTGAGCGCGCTGCCCGGCGGCCGCGGAGCGCGGGCGGCACGGCTCGGCGGCTCGGCGGGGTCGGGTCCGCGGGAACCGCGCGTGGGGAGCCCGCCGGCCGCGGGCAGAGGCGGGCGAGGGGAGGCGAGGGCTGGGGATCCTCGGTCCCCGCGCAGGGCACCGGTGGGACGACCCGGCGCCGGAGATGCGCGACAGAGGGAGATCCGCGCGCTCCGAGGCTCGGGGGCGGCGGTAGCCGGAGACACGTCCCTGGGATGCGCCCGTGGCACAGCCTCAGTTGGGAAGGTGTCAGCTCTCCTGTCCTTGCGGCTGAGTTCAGTGCCTGGAGAGCGCAGAGAGAGGGAGCGGGAGGGAGAGAGAGAGAGAGAGAGAGAGAGAGAGAGAGAGAGAGAGAGAGAGAGAGGCCCCAAGTCGCGAAGAAGCGCTCCCCCAACCCAACCTCCTGCGTGCACCTGCGCCCCTGTCCCTGGCCTCTCCGAGGATGCTCTGAGAGCTTGCCTGGTGTTTCTGAGAAAGTCAAATGCCTTCTGCAAGGTGGAGAAGGGGTGGTTTTATATGGTCAATTTGTAAAAGAGGGGGGAAAAAAGATATTCCGGGAAATATAGGGAGGCAGGAGGAAAAGCTGTCAAGGTCCTCACAGTACAATTTTCTCTCTGCCTCGGCGCCTCCGCCTCCCCGTAAGTGACGCAGATGTGCACCGGGGCCTGCACGGAGAGGTGGAGGGAGGGAGGCAGGGAGGGAGGGAGGCTTCAGTCTTCTTTATGCAAGTGAAGCTGCTGCTCTTATTGTCCCTGTGCGTGGGCCCCTGGCACCTTTTCTCACCCTCCTTCCTCACTACGCTACTGTGTAGCGGTAAAAGTAAAGCGAACAGGCCTTACGCTTCAGCATCAGTAGACACCAAGCACGAATCTTGGCCGCGCAAACTTAATAGGCTGCCATCCGTTTGCAGGTTGAAGGTTAACGGCTTGAATTATTTAATAAACCGCATCCTTTCACCTTTAGCCTTAGTCTCTCTGTGGGGAGACACAGAAGAAACAGGGACGCCGGCGTCCAGGGATGGCAGTGCCACCGTCCTGACACTTACACGGTGATTTTTCATTAATGACTACGGGGCGGTGCTTCACCCCGGGGGCCAGAGGCACAGTGGGAATTTGAAGACTGGCATCTGAGCACAGGAGACCAAGGCTGCAAGACCGGTGCATTCGGTGTGTCGCTTTAGAATGAGAACTCTTCTCAGTGTGAACCGAGAGTGGAGTAAAATGCTAAAAGAGAATTTCAAGGCATAATCTTCTAGTACATAAATCATGATATAAAATGCATGGAATAATTTAGGCTATAGATGAATACAATTGTCTGTCCTTCTCTGCGAGAAATGCTTTCCAAGGCCCCCAGCGGATGCTGACACGTGGATGCCCGATCCCAGGGATAGTACAGAATCCTATGTACACCATGGTGTCCGCCCTCCCCATACATACCTTCCATTTAAAGGAAGCGCTTTATGATTCCTCACTGACATGTCCAAATGACCAGCATCACAACTCTTGCACTTCAGGGCCACTATTAAGTAAAATAAGGGTTACTTGAAACAAGCACTGCCATTCCTGGATAGTCAATCTGTTAACCAAGAGGGCTTCTGAGTGGCCAATTGACAGTTAGCACAGAGCACTGGTAAGCTGGGCAAAAGGAGAGTTGGCATCCTAGGCTGGACTGTGTGGGACAGTGCAAGATTTCATCACACTACTCAGAAGGACTCACAATTTAAAATTTATGTATTGTTTATTTCTGAAATTTTCTATTTAATATTTTTGGCCTGGGGTTGAATGCAGGTAACTGAAACTGCAGAAAGAGAAACTGGATAAGGAGAGATGACTGTACATATATCTAAAGACTACTATCCTACAAAAATCTTATGTTTGAAGAAGGGAAGATGTGTCTGCCCTCATATCTATATTAAGAATTATGATGATTATGATCTCTTTCTAGCTTTGACTGGTTGGAGAGTTTTCATCTTTTTCTTTGATGAGCCATTAAAATAGAACCCAGTCCCCTTTACTGAAGGTAAAAAGAGGTGAGAGAATTACTGGTTCCCTAACTGAGCCAAGAGTATGGTGGTTGTCCATTCATGAAATTCCCAGTTTCAGCAGCCCCAACAGGGCACAGGAATCAAACGTTAAAACAAATAAAGTGCAGTTATTTTATTGTTCCAGTTCCCTGATGTTAACCAGTAAACTTAAATAGAAACCAAAGCTAAATTTGAAGTCCTTCTTAGACAAAGTTTGACATTTTAATAAAACAAGAAATCAAGCACAAAAAATCCCTACTTTCATGGGAAGAAAAGTCACTGTTGTGCATTTTAAATATTGATTTATGCCACAGCAGCTGAGCTGCAATCCCTGTGCCTTGATTTTTCTTTCAGAATTCAGTGTTAAAAAGCAAAAATAAGCAAAAAGCCCTTTAAAGCAAACAGTAGTGACAGGCCATTTTTATCCAAGAACCAAATCAAGTGTTTCCTTTAAGAAAGGAAACCGTGTATGAAATTACACAACAAAAACAGGACAGAGAAAACATCCCATCAGAGGGTATGTAGAAATTTTAAGTGCATATAATTAAATGATTTCTATAGTGATTGGTGCTTTGTGAATTTTCTAACTTGATATATTTTTTAGTTTAATTTAAGTAATATAAAGTAAATAATACAAATATGCCACATCTAAATTTTCACCATTAATAACAACCATTCAAAAATGGTAATGTAAAATTTGTTGTGGTTGTTATCCTGAAATTCCATTTTGTATTCCCCTTTTACTCTGCAGTACTTTGTTTAAAGATCAATAATTTATATGACCCAACAGAAATGTAGTATTGAGTTTTAGGAAAGGAATATGAATTAAAAGTATTAAGGCATATTTAACAGATAAAGACTAATGTCTATTTGTTAGCCTTATAGTAATACTTAATATGCTTAAAACACTGTTTCAGCTTATTATGTAACTTATCTTCTTTTCTATATTCATCAGTCTGCATACGATACTCTTGCTGTGGATGATATTTAAATACAATTTACCTAAATTATCAAATAAAATATATAGGATTTAGAAAATAAAGTATGTCTAAAAGTGTGCTAAAGGGAAATGATTAAAAAAGATAAAATTATATATTTTTAACTTTATTGTTACTATATTATTATTGGGAAAGAATGAGGGAAAGAAGAAAGAAAAATATAAAGTAATAAGGGAAGAGAAAGAAAGAGAAATGGAAGGAAAGAAGGAAAATAAGTAATTTACTAAGATATGACTTAGTTTTATATATTAGAAAAAATCCTTGAAAATACATACTTTTTCGAAATATTGTGCTCATTCATTTATTTATTCACTATCAAAATAAAATGAAAAATGGATTGAGCACTTACCACATACTGGGTTTAATGCTAAGAAGTAGCAAACATGGAAGAATTAAGTTCTTAGTTTACAATTGACTTGAGTGTCATTAAATTAATATTAGAGATAACCAAGCTTATAGAGAAGAGGACATTGACATAATACAAATCACTTTTTAAGAATCCTAATAATCACATTACACTTTGTTTTAAAGACAAAATAAATTCAATTATTCTAATCCCAATGTTTAATTAAATTGAACTGCCATTTCAGTCAATGAGGGTCTTTTACATGATATGAGTGTTCATATTATTACCATAGTTCCTTGTCACATCTTAGCTAAAAGATTAATTAGGATACTAAAAATCTGGAGGATATTCAAACATTCAAACACACATATAAAACTCTTCATATAATTATTAATTTAACATAAGTGCTCAATATATTACACTGAAAGTACCTACAACTGAAACATTTAAGCAGTAAACAATAGATTTAGATCCAAACATTTTCTTGGCTGAAATATTTCTTTTTTAGTAATCATTTTCTAAATATATTTAATTTGATGTGTGTCCCCCTACAATGACTATTAAGTTGCTTCTATGTAATAATATAGAAGCATTTGAATGGCAAATCATAATCCAATTTGAAAGTCCATGCCTTATGATAGATCCTATATATTTCTCATTTGTGTTTATCTTTGTTTTATTTTAATGAAAGATATCTAGAAAATATCATTTAAAATGAGTGGATGTCATTGAAAATAAGTGCACAATATAGTGGATGTGGAAATTAATTGAAGATAGTTTTGTAATGGTATTTTCTTTCCAAAAATAAATGAAACGTAATACCACATAGCACTAATATCAAGTAATCTCATGTAGCAAAGTTTCCCATTTCTTCTTAAAACATATAAACATAACCTATTCAAAGCCTATTAATCTTCGTTACAGTATGTGTAGTTAATTAACTAGCAATTAAGAGACTGCTTATTAAACATTTCTAGGTATTAATTGATCCATAATGTTATTGTAAAATTGTGCATTTTAAAAAAATAACTTGTTTTGCATAAAGTCTCATTTTCCAAGAACCTATCCACAAAGTTAAGTGAGGACTTACTATACTCTGTTTTAGAAAGAGTATTGTGATTTTTATTTAAGGGATTTTACTCTGAGAAACCAAATTTGTTCTGAACATTTTTACTATATGTAAGTATGCTTCTAATTTCTAATTTGAGTATTGATGCAAGGTATTTAATATATTTTTATGACTCTTACCACTAGTCAAGATGCTTTTGGTCCCCACTCCAAAAGAAACATTACTGCCAGCTTTGTGGGAGGTTAACCAAGGGTCCCCTTGCACTGGAACCTATCTCCTGAGACTATAGTGGGCTCAGACTCTTTATGTTATTATAGTTGTTAGCCATCATAAAAGATGAAAATTCTTACTCTTTTATAGAGCAGGGAAAATATGACATGTTTTAAATAGAGGCATACTGTAAGATCTAGAAAATATTATGACAGATAAATCTAAAGATATCACACTACATAGAGTTCCTGAGACTGTAGTCTACTTAAGTTTTAGTGTGTACTTCTAGAACAAAATTATAGTTGAAGATGACAGTGGGAAAACAAAAGATAAATTTGTATATCATATTAGATTTTTAAAATCTATTCATACAAGCTCTACAGGCCCATTTATAATGGAAAAAAATGAACTAACAAGCAAAATAGAGACAGACTCCCAGATAGAGACCAGGCTGACAGCTTTGTTGGGGGTGGTTAGGGGACTGGGGGGGAGTGGAGGGATTGAGCAAAAAAAATTAAAAAAAGAGAAAAACTCATGGAAACGAACAACAGTGTGGTGATTGTGGGGGTGGAGGGGGTTGAGGGGAGGTGGGAGGGGGTGTGAGGGAGATAAATGGTGATGGACTGAAACTTGACTTGGGTAGTGAACACATAATACAGTGTACAGATGATGTGCTGTGAAATTGTGCACCTGAAACCTGTATAATTTTGTTAACCAATGTCACTGTCAGTAAATTAAATAGTAAGAAAAAATACAAAAAATAAATCTATTCATAAAAAATAGACTTTCAAATTAAATATGAAATATTTTCTTCAATAGTTAGCTATAAATATATAGATACTGGCCTTTTAATATTATCATTACTTTCTTCTTAAATAATGATCTGGGAAACTAAGATGAGATCTGTAATTTTATGACACTCCACTAAATTTCAGACAACTATTTCATTTAATCTTTATAAAAATCTCATTAGGTAAGCATTATAAAAGACACTTAATAAATTAAATTTAAAATTGCAATTGTCACAGGTATTTTCCTTTATTATCTTAGACACTCTTTCATGGCTACATGTTTTCTCCTATAATGTACAAGAATAAATTTCTTATAAAGATACACTCATTATGAGTTGTAGTTCTCTATCCTTTCATGAATTGTGTGATTCAGAGTTTGGAGGCTGGTAATTATCTCTAAATTAATCTGCTCTAATAAAAGAGAGACTTTTGTAGCATCCTCAAAACTGAGCTTTCTGATACTGTGTGTATTTGTGTGTGTGTGTGTCTAGATTTGAAAACAAACAAACAAACAAAAAAATTCCTTCTTCTGGGTAGTGATTTCTAGAAAAATAAAGATTATCTTACTAGGCTAAGATGGTTCTAGAGGTCATAGTATATGTCTTATTTAATAGTGAATTCACAGTGCCTAACATGGTGCCTACCAGGGCATGATAAATCAATAAACAATGTTTGAATTATTAATAGGGGAGGAGTGGCACTTTATAGTGATAGAACAATAAAACATATACAAAGAAAAGTACAATACAATTTTGTGTCTGGAGTTATTTGGTATAAGAGCAAATAGAATTATAAAATAGTTTCTGGAATATTTTAGTACTTTCATTTATATTACTAAAGGACTCTATAAAAGTTAAAAATTCAGCTTATATTCTGCAAACTCATTTTAAGAAAGAGGCAATGTGTTAGCAATATATTCAGAAAGATTTTTCATTGTAATTGTTTTTTTTGTTGTTTTGTTTTGTTTTTTTAATATATCTTTATTGATTTCAGAAAGAGGAAAGGAGAGGAAGAGAGAGAGATAGAAACATCAATGATGAGAGAGTCATTGATCGATCCCGCAACCCGGGCATGTGCCCTGACCAGGAATCGAACCCTGATCGCCTGGATCGCAGGTTGACGCTCAACCGCTGAGCCACGCTCGGCCGCGCTTCATTGTAATTGTTAAAAAATTATTTTAAAGTCTTCACATTCAAATTTATAAACTTTGTATTAAAAATTCATCATTCATCCATTGTTTATTCAAGCACATTTTCTAAATGTTTGACACCATTTTATTAATCTTCAATTTCAATGGAAAATATAATCTTTTTCAAGTGCCACTTCTGTCACAAGAGTTCTAGTCCATATATATAGTTATATACATTTTGTTCTTGTTGGTTAGTTGCTTTTGAAGTGCAACAAGAGACCAATGCCACATTGCAGTCAAACAACTAAAAGAGAACAGAAGGCCAAGCAGTTATTTTACCAGATTATTTGAACATTAAATGTATCCAAGTTTGCTGTATGTGTGTGTGTCCCTTTATTTTTGTTGTATATTTGTTTCCTAACCCTTTGGCCAATTTTCTAGGAATGTTCAGATTACACAATGTTCAAACACATTTTTTAATTAAGCACTTATTGTGTGCCAAATTCTGTTCAGAGTGTTGGGAATGAAGCAATAAAAAATTAAAAAAAAATAGTTAAACCAAAGTCTATGCTCTCATTGAAGTTACATTTTTGTGATGAGGGATAAAAACTAAAATTCAACAAATAAGTAAGTATATCAGATAATGAAGACATCTATAGAGATAAGTCAGGAAAGGAAGATAAGGGGTTTTAGAGAGAAGAGGCTTGGAGTTAAAATAACCTGAATGGCCAGACTCCATTAATAAGGGACAGCAGTGTCCAAAAGGAAGTGAAAGCACATCTATTAATGTATATGGGACAATATCCCAGGTAGAGAGAATAGAAAAGCAAAGAACCTGAAGCATGATAAATTTTGAAATGTTTAAGGGACAGACAAGCTGGAACTAGGCAGTAAAAGGGAACAGAGCTGGAGGTGAGCTCAGGGAGACAGCAGGCACCAGATTGCTCATAGAATCTTACTGGCTGGTGCAAAAGGTTAGTTTTCATTCTGAATGAGATGGGAAGCGATTGGAGGATGGGGAAAACTGGGGTGAGAGCATCTGATATATTTCTTAAGAGCAAGCAGTCATGTTAAGAATAAACAGAAGAAAGCAAATCAGGGAAACGGAAACAGGGGGATATGCCTGTGAATCCATAAGAGGCGATGGTAAGCGATGACAGAAGCTTGCACCAGAACCTGTAGCCTTCCTGGGGAGGTCTAGCATGCCTAAGGAACAGATTTTCCTCAAAGCTCAGAGATATATTTTTTGTTTTTATTTAGAATATTATGTTTTAGAAAGTCTTGTCTGTATTTTGCTCCTCAAAGATAACCTGTTTCTTTTTTATTTGATTTTCATTTGCTGGCCTAGTTCACTGATGTGAGACATGCTCACAGTATTTAAGACATGCTCAGGTGTTGATGGGCTATTCCTACCAGGTAATATAATTTATATTTTGTTAAAATTTAATAAAAACTGCTTTTCCCCAGTGTTTTTGTTGTTGTTCGTTTGTTTTTACATTAGTCAAAAGGGAAAATCAAAATTTGTTATCACTCTTTACAGATTGCCAAAAATGTTAGGGACAGTGCAAGCAGTCACAGCTGGTGCTGTGTACCCCAGTTTGAATAGACAATATTTCATTCTGTTCTATAAATTGCTTTTATCTTGTGTTATAAATTGGACTTCTGCAAAAGTATGTATATCCAAAGGGCATCTATTGTTAAATAATTCTTTTTTAAAACAACTATTGTAATGTGAAGGTGAATTTAATCTAAATAACTTCAGGCACTTTAGTAGGGTAAAATATGGATTATTTCTTAGTAAATGCACCCTCTTTTCTTATGTTTTGAATTCCTCTAATCATATTACTCAATGTTACTATGCAAATGTTATATATATGGGTAAGTTTGATTAAATGGCATAGTATGACACGTATCAAATATTATACCAGGTCCTTTTGAAGTATGATTTCTGAAGAGTTTATGATTTGGATTTTAAAGGAAAAGAGAAATTAATGAACAGTAAAAAGGCAGCTTTGTCATTATATATTTCAGTCATTTGATAACTGTTTATTGAGCACTATTAAATTGTCAAGCAGTTGCAGAGAATGAAGATACAAATATAAATACACATACTCCAGTAAGTAGATAGAATTGTAAGCAAACAATTTTAAAATAATAAATACTACAGTGATTAATTATAACATAGTAATACTAATAAGAAGATAAATAATAATAGCTATACTGTATACAACCATGTGCAATATGTCATAGGAGCACAAAGTATGTTATTAATTGAGAAAACAGACAATCTTGCTAGACATGTATTGCAGTTTCATAAAATACTTGCAAATATGATTTGCATGAGGATATTTAAATTACAATGCTTACAAATAATTATGTGCACTATTCCTATTTGCATATTGATGGGAAAGCAACATTGCAGATTGGAAATTTCACAGGCTTTGAAATTAAACTATGATCCAAATGTTCTGCTACTTACTAGCCGGATGGTTTTGGGCAATGTTTTTAATTTCTTTGACTCTCAGCATCCTCATCTGCAAAATGGAAGTTAATGATAGAGGTCTACTTCATTAGATTTTTGTATGGATCAAATAAAAGACCTGCTAATAAGCTAGCACTTTGTTGATGCTTAAGTCATTGTGGATATTTATATTTACTTGGAGATTATTTATAAATTTAATTAACCTTCATCTTGGTGTGGACATAATTTTGAAAATAAAGCTTTCAATAATTGGTCTTGCAACTTTCACAAGCATTTAAAAAAAATACAACTTATTGTACAATTGAGTTCTCACAATATATAATTCCTGATTAATCACATTATTTTTTTGATGAGCTAGAAGTTTTGCAAATGATTGGCAGAAACTGAAAATCAATCTTTTACATAATTTTATTGTGAGAATAGCCGGTATTCATAAACGTCTGCATATAAGGTGTATTCTAAAATCATTTCATGTAGGATAAATGTACTAAAAATACTTGCTTCAGTTGACAAATCTCTTAATTTTACTTTCTCATGTGAGAGGGAAGGATAATGAGAAGCTAATGAACAAATAAAGCAATTTAGAGATTATGAAAAATATCATTGGTATTGGGATGTGAGGAATCAAGAGAAATCCTGAGCACTAAGTAAAATATTGATAATGTGAGTGAAACAATAAATTATTCTAAGAGAATTTGAGGCTTTTTTGTCAGTTATGGAACTTGTCCGGGAGTATTTACTGAATTGGATGCATGGAATTTGTATGTATTAACAACCAGATATGATGCATTTTGAAGACATCATTATGTTTTTATTTGTAATAAAAATTTAGTCAAATGAACAAAATATATGTGCTAGTCAAGTGGCTGGTTTTGCATAGAAATGCAAAGTATCCAACAAATTTTAAAACTCTTAATTTGCTTCGATGAAACAAATTTTTAATAATTAATTTTTCTTTCCATTTACTATTGTGTGTATGAATATGATAGACTCCTAGAACAATTTACATCACAGACTAGGCTTCAAATTTTTTTCTGACTGCCTAGATTCCGGAATGGGAAATATCAGATTAACACATAATCCAACAGAATAAAGTTTACTAGAAGGTTAATTTATTATTTATAATCTACTGTTACAAATCTATACTCTTATATAAGCATTGAAAACTCAGGCAATAGATTTCTGACACAAAAATGTCTATCCATGCAGATCTAATTGAAACTACGGGACATTTCAATAAATTAATCCATTCGTATTGAGAATTAGCTGTGTACTCAGCTCTGTGCAGTGAAGGGTATAAGGACTTATCTTGGTGGGAAATGTACACACAAAGAAAGATTTTAAATGATGACTAACCCACAACATAAGATGTTTTAAATATTTTTCTAATTCTCATAATGCACATACAGCTTTTGCAGTTATTTTTTTTACAATCATTTCACATTCCTGTTTACCAAACATGTAAAATGAAGCATAAAGAGGCCAAGTTGACAGTCACACAGTTCTCCAGACTTCTTGTCATGTTTGAGGCTATTTCTTTGGTTAACAAGAGAGAATTTTAGCCCAGCCGGGCATGGCTCAGCAGTTGAGCGTCAGCCTAGGATCCAGGCGATTGGGGTTCGATTCCTGGTCAGGGCACATGCCCGGGTTGCAAGCTGCAGCCAATCAATGACTCTCATCATCGATGTTTCTCTCTCTCTCACTCCCTCTCCTTTCCTCTCTCTGAAATCAATGGAGATATATTTAAAAAAAAAACACAAAAAAACAAGAGAGAATTTTATAGGTATGGGTAATAGAAAGTTGCAAAATTTTAATTCTCATGTGAAGCATAATTCCTAAAGTTGTGTGCTTTCTTCACATAAGCTTGTGTTTCACTAACCCATTTTAGAGACTCTGTGTGATTATCTTTAACAAATCCATAGGATAAAATAGTTATTGCAGTGTTCTTTGAAATTTTCCTATTCAAATACATGTTGTGTTTATGTGTGTGTGTATATATATGTGTGTGTGTGTGTGTGTGTGTATATATATACACACAAACACATTCTCTACATCTTAAGATGTAGGTGGTAAACAGTTGCAATGATATCAGAAAGGTGTTTGAAAGGGATTCAAATCATAGAGATCAATATAGCCAATGACATTGAAATGAAGACAAATTTTTTGGACATTATTTTTATTTGACAGAGGATAGTTTGGCTTATGTGGTAAATATTTGTTACACATTAAAAAATAATTTCAAAACTTTAAGTGGAGTCATTTTCTAGAAATTATTGAATTCCAGAGCATTGAAAATTTTAAATTGTTTTAAATCATTTTAGTATTGCTACTAAAAGTATGACATTTTGAGTGGTGTCATTGATACATACAACCTAATATGTCCCCTTTCAGTATCTCAAAAGAAGACAAGGAGAAACAAAATTTTAAGATGTAGGTGGTAAACAGTTGCAATGATATCAGAAAGGTCCAGGAGATTCATTTTTTTGCATGTACCTGTCCAATTTTCCCAACACCACTTATTGAAGAGGC